>NC_137099.1:16150379-16227879 GCF_949357685.1 Gobio gobio
CCGAAAATACACAGACTCTACTGAATACCAACCTATTCTGCACTGAGCCAACGCAGAGCTCGGCCAGCGACTCCCTCTCGTGACGTAATATGACGCGATGTTGAAAAAAAAAAGGTATTTTCCCAAGCGGCCAACGAAACAGCCACTTTATCTACTAAATTTGTGCTCTTATGTCTTTTTAAAACATTTTAAATCCTGCATTACCTTTTCATATGGTATTTTCATACAAGGTTATATATTAATCTAAAAAAAAATTTAACCTGCAATATGCCCTTTAAATGCATTTTCTGCTGGAGTTTGCCTTTTTTTTTTTTTTACAAAATAATTGGTCAGATTAATACTTTAACCAAGTTTAGTTTTTTGTTCTTCACTCATATTCATAATATATATAAAAAATAGAAAATAATTGCTTTATATTTTGATGGTTTAATCGAACTTGCAGTAGGGTATGTAATTAATACACATTTAAAATTGCATATTAAATGAAACATAAATACTACATTTTAAATAATTTTCAAAAGGAAATTGGAATAGAGCTAGCCTTTACAAAAATTGCCAACCCAAAAAAGAATGGTAAAAGGTGAGAAAATGAAACGGCACATGTATAACTACTCTTAAAATTCTGTAGAAATGTCAGCCAAACTTTCAATATGAGATTTTTTCCAGTAGTATGGTGCTCACGAAAACTTTGTGAATAAATAATGGTTGCATGATTAAAATAGTAGATGAATTGAGCCAGAGGCTATTCAAGTAGGTTAGTAACTGGCCATAGGGACTTACCCTCTGTCTGAAAGCCAGGGAGCTGCAGATTCCATGACCACATCATCTGCCTAAAAAAGTGAAATAATTATATTCTATTCTATGCACAACATCCCAAGTGCTTCGAGCCTTCATTATTATTAGGAATTGTTCTGTTTCCCCCCCACATTGCTCTGAGTTAGCTTTGTCAAAACGAAAGTTCTGTCATAATTTACTCGCATGTTGTTCCAAACCTGTTTGGACACCCTTCACTTCACTGTGGAAAATACAACAATAGCAGTGAATGGTGACTAAAGCTATTACTCTTCACATGCCTAACATCTCCTTATGTGTAACAGACGAAAACAAGTCATACAGATTTGGAACAACAGAATGAAAATTTTATTTTTCATTTATTTATTTAAGCTGTGAAGACACCTTTAATACTTAACAAAACATTCACTTTGCACCATAAGCTAATTATGTTATTAATGCTAGAAATGATCTACAGATTCAACAAATAAAGCAATACAATTGCCATCTAATCATACAACTAACCTGTGACACAGAGGAGGGAGGAGGAAATTCATCCTGATATCGACCGAGGACTGAGTTTAAACGATTCACTGATAAGACAAAAAACAAAGTTCAAGTGCTGATGAATATGTATTATTATAAACGGTTCTCTGCACACTATTATTTCTGAGATTTAGCGTTTCACCTTGATCTCGAAGAAATTCGACTTCTGTTGTCATTTTTTGCATCTGCAACAGCAAAAAAAACTCTTGTTAGGTGAAAGCATATGCCTTGTAAATATTTATCATCAACAACTATAATAACATTAAGTATGTGGGTCGGTAGGTAGGCAGCATGCAACGGGGAACAAATTGCCTTACTGTAGCAGTCCGTTTATACACAGCCAGCACAAATGATCCCTGGAGACTGTCTTTGTGTAGGAATATTGGTTTACCATTGAATTAACTGACTATATAAAACCATATCATTTATCATTTTGGTTTAATTGAGTAAACGTACATTATTAAACTAGATTATTACGAAATTACATGTTCTTCAATAGATTAAGTGAGTGAATAAGAAGCGAATCTGGAATGTAATCTCAGCAACAGCATTAAGCATCATTGGTATCCAGGGGGAGATTTACACTGGCGAACTAACAGGCTAACGGCTACACATATTTCAACATTCATTATAAATAGACTGGACATTATGTCATAACACATTAAGTGAATTATAAATGTTTATTTTTTTCATCGCGTAATATAACGTACTACGAAATAGCAGAAAACCGTAAATAAATATAAGATTAGAAGACCTCTAGGTTATAATAGGTACCTCCAAATCCTTCCGCCTTGTAGTTTAAAGAGCCTACCAGCCAATCAGATTCATCTTAACGGACGCTCAGATTCACCCTCGGAGCCAATCACATCCTCATGGACGCGGTGCAACTCATTAAAATGTTCCCGGGAAACTTCAACCCGCTTGCGTTCCGTGTGGTTTACAGTGTTCCTCTTTTTCCCATGTTTCTTGAATTGAAGAACTAACGAGATGGGCCCCTCGATGTAATTGAATAGGGTAATGCTTTACTTCATCATTTTGTTTCATAAATGCACTCTTTTATGTACTACCGATTATGTACCTGACTACCAAAACGTCTGAGGGATGCTTTGTTGATATATGCCAGAAATCAGGAAGTATCACATCAAGTCAAGTCACATTTGTTTATATAGCGCGTCATACTATAAAGATGGTTTCATATCTGCTATACAGCGATAAACAGGAACATAATGACCAATGATGCAAACAGAGTTAAGCTGTAAAGCAGCTCAAATAAACAATTGTGTCATTATTCAGCTCAAGTCTGTTCATGGTTGATTCAATTCAGTAGTTGTAAAAATATCGACGTTGAAAAATTCGAAATAATTCTGAAATAAAGCCGATTAAAAGTGTTGTCATACAGCTCAATTCACTTCAAGATGTGTTCTCATTCAATAGTGTTAGTCAAATCAATAATATTCCTGAATGTGTGAGAAGTGAGAAGATGAGAAGTGTCCCTAACTAACTAAGTAAGCAAGCCAAAGACGGCAGTGGTCCAACCCAAATACCATCAGTGACAGAAATGGAGAAAGAAAGAAAGAAAGAAAGAAAGAAAGAAAAACCCTTGGGAGACCAGGCTCAGTCGTGTGTCCAGTTCTCCTCTGGCCAAATGAATGAACATTGTGTGATCAGGTGACACCAGGTGTTATGTTTATGATATTAGATGCATTGCTTATCAATGACTGTTGAACCTTATTGCATATCAGACTGTCCTCTGTCCCGAGCTGCTTAAGACGTAATACAGCACAGAACTGTGGATAAATCCTATATTGATACTTACAAATATATAGTGAGAACCGGACAAGCGACATTTATTATAATTTCAGGTCTAGCTATAGAAGAAAATAAGATTTTGCCATGCTTAACAGTGTCTGCAGTGGTTGTATCCTCCTGACTGCCATGGAGTTCTATATCAGACACACCTGGGACAGCATACCTGTGGACCATAAGCCGGTAAAGATTCGCTTCTCACCTGGCGAGGATGGTTTGTTAATGCATGTGAATGCTCCTTTCTTTAATGACCCCCCTGCACCAGCCGGACCACCGGGAGAGCCGTTCCCTGGTCTCTGGGACTATGAGGGTATGTTCAAATATACAGTTATACTGGCTCAAATCTGGTTTAGAGGTTCATTCTTTCTTTCATATGATTATATAACAGATTGTTGGAATCAACTGATCGTATTGCATTCACGCATGCAACCCATGATCCTTGGACTGTTAAATAAAAAGTCTGATAAATAAAAGTCTGATTAACTTTGGTGAGAACTTGAATTAGAAGAAAAGTTTTATAGGAAACACTAAATTAAGATGTTTATCTTTCACGTTTTCTTTTACGCAAAATAATTTTTCAGTGGTAGAATCCTTCTTCTTGAACAGCAACACTGAGCAATATCTAGAGGTGGAAGTCTGCCCGTAAGTTAAGGCTACTCTGTTTTTCAGGCAGATTCAAGTTTTTTTTTTTTTTCATTGTTAATGTGTAACTGAAATAATATTTTTATATTACAGACATGGACAACACCTTATTCTGCTGCTGAATGGAAAACATAATGCGTTTATGGTAAGCAATTCACAATTTACACATTTACACCCCTGTTCAAAAGTTTGAGGTTGGGAAGGTTTTTAATGATTTTGAAAGAAGTCTCTAATAAGGCTGTATTTGATTAAAAAAAAGTAATATTGTGAAATAATACAATTTAACATTTGTGCTGCTTGATCAGTTTAACACGTCCGTCCTGAATAAAAGTATACATTTCTTTAATAAAAATATTTTCGGACTCCAAACTTTTGAATGGTTGTGTATGTGTTTTTCAGCATCATTACTCCAGTCTTCAGTGTCACATGATCCTTAAGAAATCATTCTTCTAATATGATAATTTGCTGCTCAAGAAATATTTCTGATTATTATCTATGTTGAAAACAGTTGTGTAAATTCATGATTCTTTGATGATTAGAAAGTTAAAAAGCATTTATTTGAAATAGAATCTTTTGTAACATTATATATGTCTTTACTGTCACTTTTGATCAATTTAATGCATCCTTGCTAAATAAAAGTATTCATTTCTTTATTTCTTTAAAAAAACAAGCACAAAAAAAACAATCGTACTGACCCCACACTTTTGAACGGTAGTGTAGAATGTTACAATTTCAGATGAATGCTGTTCTTTTTAACTTTCTATTCATCAAAGAATCCTGAAAAAAAGTACACAAATGTTTTCAACATTAATAGTAATAATACATGTTTATTGAGCGGCAAATCAGCATATTAGAATGATTTAGAAGAGACTTATTTTAAAACATTAAAAATCTTACCGATCTCAAACTTTTGACGGCAGTGTATATATTCACGCACACATGCACACACACACAGAGTATATATTTACTTTTTAATAAAATAATTATTATAAAAAACAGTACATCTTAATAATAAATCTTCAGAAATGCTTCATAAAAATGAAATAGTACAGGAGCTTAAATATATAGAGCATTATGAAATGTCTTGAGTTCATTCTTAACCATTGGCTTATTATTATTTTGTAATATTTTTATGCTATAACCTGTTACAGCAACAACTCCCTCTATCATTCAAAGCCGATATAAAGAAGAACATATGGAAGGGTGAAGCACTTCTGCCTTGGAGGTATTTCCCTCAGGGTATTAATAAGATGAACTCCTATGCCATCCATGGCTCTGGTGCAGGAAGGACCTACGAGGCTCTGTATCCTGTTCCTAGAGAAGACCTACAAGAAGGACAGGGACCAGACTTGTAGGTTTCGATATCTTAATAATAATATGATTTTTAATAATATTATTATTAATTTCATTGTATTGGATATTAACGTTGCCATGATCTTAACATTTCTTCTCTCATCCAAACAGTCATCGACTTGAGTATTTTCAAGACTTCACTCTGCAAAGCATCATGGGAGAAGAGTGGGTTCAGCCAGAATCTGACCTGTGGAATTTAGCAAGCAAATGACCATCACAAACGAAGTCAAGCCTGTCTCATAACCAGCTTTTTAATGCAGCAATTATTTGTAATTTGCTTCCATGGCTAAGTTGGAGCACAAACTCCACTGCAGTCTAATCAAAGTTAATGATGTGGCTTGTTATAATGTGGGCGTAATGGCAATATAATGGCTTTTATTATCACAATTTAATAAATCTTCTATCAGTAATGCGGCACTAATCTCAGCAGTATTCCATCCAGTACCAAACATATGTAGCAAAGGGGAAATATGTTAATTTTTATACTGAAATGAAATTAACTATTTAAAAATGGTGATGGTAAATGTGGAAATAGAACATTAAATAAACAAATGATAACATTCCACTTTTTTGGAGCTTGGAAACAACTTGTTGCATGGACTATCGCATATAACGTTAGGCTATGAAATGTGAGTTGCATGAAGATTCTTCAGAAATTCTCCTAGTGTTGCATATATATGCATGTGCCTAGATGATCATTTTTATGTTTTTTTTGGGCCTCTTGCAATATTAAATAGGTGTTGTGCAACCTTGAATATCTGACACTAGCTGGAGTAAATATATTGCAATGATAGCCTATGTATAAAACCTCTTCTAAAAACAGCCGAGCTGTTAACTCTCTCAACAAACCCATGCGTATAATCAATAGGCGCCGCGTAAACTACAAATTAGCGGCTAATCAGACGGAACACGGGTTTATAATTACAGCCGCTGTCTGTTAAATGAATATTAACAGTGACTAATTACCGAGCCGCTGCTCTCGCATGCCGAACTCCTGACTGGAGCGCGCACTGCGGGCGTGAGCTGAATGCGCGCTCTGTACATGGGAGCGAAGGTCAAGGCTGACGAAAGCAGGACTCTATTGAAAAGATTTTTGAAATGGGTTTTATTTTATTTGATACAAAAATATTTCTGATATGTTAACTTGTTAAAAGGGCACACTTTAAAGTGTTTGTGTCCCCGTATACTTCACAGTCGAGGCTTAACGGGGTCTAAAGACTTGTTGGTAACACTTTATCACTTTAGTAGGCTAAGGGGAACAATTCTCAATTTTAACTAGTTGCTTAGTAGCTTGCATATTGACTTTTTATTAGTAACGTTATTCATAAAGCACACCCAAAAATGAAAAATCATTTACTCACCCTCAAGTTGTTCCAAACCTGTATGAATTTTTTTTTGTTATGCTGAACAAAAAAGAAGGTATTTTGAAAAATTTTGGTAACCAAAGTTGATGGGCCCCATTGACTTCCATAGTATTTAATGGACTATATGCAGTAGCGTACTGTGGGGTTTCAGTCAGGGCCTTCACTAACGATCAACACACCCCAGGCCGCTGCCATAACAACACACACACACACACACACACACACACCGATTCATACAAAATACAATCATGCACTGTATGCACTACCGTTACAAACCCCGCTTTCAAAGTGGTCGTTAGGAAGGTCGCAAGCAACATAAAATGCAAATTAACTAACGTTATTTGATACCACTGCACTCACGTGTCACCGTTTAGGCAACTGGTGAAATGAATCAAAAGTGAATCTGGGGGGGCAGAGAAGGCCCTGATGGCCCTGATGGCCCTGACAGCCCACCACTGACTATGTGGTACTACTTTACCAACTTTGGAAGTCAATGGGTCCATCAACTGTTTAGTTTCCTTCAACATATCTTCTTTTGTGTTCAGCAGAAGAAAGAAATTCATACAAGTTTGGAATAACTTGAGGGTGAGTAAATGATGACAGAATTTTCATTTTGGGGTGAACTATCCCTTTAATGTTTTATTCTGCATGACCATTCTACACCCCTTAATCCTAGTACCCACCCAATACCTAAACTTAAACGGGCACTTCATTGCTGGGAAGATGAATGTGTATTTAAACTGGGTCATTTATGTAGTGAATTTGGTGCCTTCAAGACAGAAAAAAGACCGAAAATGTATTTGTGTCTCATGTGGATGAAAGACAACAACTCCCAGAATGCACTTGCTTTGCTGCTCAACGAGGCCACTCCCAAAGCCACGACTACTGGTTATCACTTGCCCACCATGACAAGTTGAAACAGTCACTTTGCTCTGCACCGCTCCACCGTGTCTTACATTCTGTGAGTGAGATCCCACCCCTATGGGCGGGTTGAAAACATGCGGAACTAGCTTCTACTGGCTGTAGTCTCTAGCCTCTGGCCAAAAAAATCCTCTGATGACGCAAAATGACGATATTTGCATCATCAGAGGATTTTTTCCAGAAATAAAATGCATAATTCTCTCGTCTCAGGGGGACATGAGGGGGGAAAGTACGATAATTCGAATATACCGGGTTTCTACTGATACAAAGCTTAATGCTAATCGCTGAAGTAACCCTTTAAACGATACAACAACTACCTTACTAACTATTAATAAGCAGTAAACTAAGAGCTTCATTAGGCAAGATCTGTAGTTAGTGTGTGTTCCCCATACTAAAGTGTTACCGATGTTTTAGTCTGGTCCCAGACTAAAATGCATATTTGAGCTGTTTTAACTGAAAGCAACTTGCACTAACACATCTTAAAATATTTCACTGCAATTGTGTTGTCTCAAGATGCACATCAGTAATGTTTTAATGTTAAAGCACATTTAAAAAAGCTACTTAACATCTGGTTTCACAGACAAGGCTTAATCCCAGACTAAAATGCATGTTTGAGCTGTTTTAACTGAATGCAACTTGCACTGGCATATCATAAAAGCGGTCCTATAATGCCCCTTTTTACATGATGTAAAATAAGTCTCCCTTATGTGTGTATTTGAGGTTTTAGCTCAAAATACCCCACAGATCATTTTTATAGCATGTAAAAATTGTCACTTTTTGAGAGTGAGCAAAAATGTGCAGTTTTTCTGGGTCCCTTTAAATGCAAATGAGCTGCTGCTCCAGGCCCCCTTTCAAGAAGAGGGCGGGGCTTCAAGAGCTCGAGAATGGCCCTGTCCCAAATGGCACACTTCATGTGCACTTTCAGTCTTGTGGACTTATAATGGCCGCTGCATGCGCGTGTCCGTTAAGTCCACGAGACCACAGGGTGTCCCATTTGTCATTTTAGGTCTCAGAAGGGTGCTCGCTAGCGCCCCCCCTTTGAGGTTGATATGCGACCTCGATGCGCACTTCTGCCGAGCCCGCACTGGTGCGAGTTACGCAGCGGACTTCTTCCCGGCAGTCAAATCGGCATTACGTCGTGAAAGTGCGGACTCCGAGGAAGACCGTGAGGGTTAAGGGTGCCATTTGGACATGCACTGAAAATGTCCGAAACTGCTCAGCCTTTTATGTTCAAACCGGAGTTGGACAATGATGGAGAGACTCGAGAAGATGTGACAACATGTAGAAGGCAACAGGCCGTTTCTGAATGGTTAGTTGATGAATTTATGTAGCTAATATGGAATTAACTATGTTCAAGTCATTGATTAGCATGTTCTGTCATGATAATCTATAAATCACTAGTGCGAGAACTGTTGTAAAATACCTAAAAGCCAGAGAATATATGCTGCATGAAGAAAGAGCAGGTATAGTTTAGTTTAATCACGGTATAACTTATGTTGTCATGCTTGAGCAAACTCCCTTGAGCAGACTAAATGTGCTGTACCACAACAACTCTTCCTCATCTCTAAGGCAGCCCAACATGGCCTCACCCCCTTTGTTGCGCACCACCTTTGTTTACATAAATCCCGTTTTGTTGGAAGGGTTTATGTAAATTTTAGGGTTTGTGATGTCGCTAACCCATGAAGAAGCTCGTTGCGGTCCCTACCAGCTGTTTGTTGTAGTCCTTAAAAAACGATTTTGTTAAAAGAAAATATCTCCCTTTGCTTTGAACTTTGAGTGTTGCAACTTTGCAGTTGTTTCATGCTCAAACAGCAACAAGCCTTGTTGCTGTGAAACCAGACCGTTATCTGTTAATATGTAATTCATTCGGTGAGCTTCTAAACGTGCATTTGTTCATTTAATTATGGCATGCATATTATATTAACGGATACATTATTTATAATTCATTATATAAGGTGCATTATATTAATGTGTGAATTAATAAAAGTATTAAATATTTAAACGTATACATAAAAACGTCTGCAGGGAGGCACTCAAGGATGTATTACTAATATATTATCCTAAATAAATAAATGGATAAAAATAGAATCCAATAGAAAGAATCACATCCAGGGCCGCGCTCAAATTACACACACGGAGTCGGAGTAATCGCATTTGTTCTCTCCACATGCAATCTATTCACTGGGGGAAATAGCAGAGTACAAATTGCTTCTTGTTAGGAGCAGAGCGAAGTCAATCAGATGGCCTTCCACTCATGTTTTTTAAATCAGGGAGAATTTATGCGCTGACATTTTATAATTGATAGGAGGCCTGTTCAAAAATGAATGGGTAGATTGCTTGGCCACTGCACTGGCATGTTTTCAGTGGTATTCCTGCGAGTTAAACACCGTTAGCCGCACAGAAATGGAATTGATTTCATCGAATACACATTAGATACAACCCTGAATGCCAAAGGGAGGGGGGAATATTGTCACTCCCTTTTTTTAAAATGAGAATGAATCATGTTTGTTATTTGATTCCATTATATCCATAATGGACCTGTTTACCTGTCGCTTTTGCCCCTTCCATCCATTTGTCACAGGCAGGTAATATCTGCACTAAAATATTGATTCCCATCTATTCGAAAACACATTAACAAACAAATATTTTGAACACAGAGACCTGCAATAGCATCTAGTGGCACTTTTTTTTATATCAGAGATAATTTTGATATATTTTTTTGTTTTGTTCATCACTAAAAAATATCAATCATTGCGTTCCAAGCTCCGAAAATGTGTTTCCATGGCAACAAAAGCTTTTCAGGATAAAAGGGGCTGTCAGGGAGAATATTTTCCTTTATAACTCTGTCATAATCATAAACATTAGTACAATACACACTCTCTCTCACGCACGCACATCAGTGAAGCCCATTAAAGGCCACTATAAAAGAAGGAGGCTTAAAAGTAAAGGATGATAAAGAACCGCACTCGCAAAGTGGAGGTTATTTTTACAGATTTTAAGGGGAGGGGAAGATGATAAATCTGAGTTGGGAGGCAGTAATAAGAGAGGATGGCAGGCAACACAACATTATCGGGCTGTTTGTGCTGTGTGGAAGTGCTGGAGGGGGGAGGGCCGCTGAGGAGAGCCTTTACCCGCACGACACCCTCTGATTGATAGTGGAATAAAGGTCGTTCCGTGTGATGAATGAATATTTCGATATAACCCAATCACGGTGCACAGGAAAACGAATGGCTGCATGGGAACAAGATGAGCCGGTCCACTGAGGGCACGGCACGCGGGGCCAGCAGAGACACTAAATCACAAAATAACAGAATTGAACTTTATGTGGCCAGAAATGGGAGAGCATGTGAAGAGACGGGGTTGAAAATGCTACCTGGATACGCTCAGCTTTTCTGTCAATACTAAATCCATGAAGAAAGAGAAAGAGGCGGGGGGAGAAGCAAGAGATGGAGCCAAGAGTCTTTCCGCAAGACATTTAGAGGTCATGCTCTGAAGCGAACGCGGTAACTGTGGAGTTGTTCATAAAGTGGTTAACTCACAGCGAGATGTTTCGTTTGTGCACAAGGGTCAGTTTGATGGAATATCAGCTCCCATTTGTCTAAGAGCCACAGATGGCTGAGCTGAAGACAAATGCTGCAGTTAGACAGCCAAAACAACATTTTTGTCCTGATGTGCACGGAATTGTATTGATTAATATCTCTGACAAAACAAACCAGCTAAACAACGGTTACGCTCTGATGAGAAATGAAAAGCCTGCAAGGATGAGATAAGTATCTGAGATTGCGCATTAGATGACAAGTGAGTCATTGAATCATTCATCTCGTCCGATTCTTTCAAAACACTTAAATTGCTCCCCATCCACAAGGATGTAAGATATTTTCTATGAGTGTGCGACACTTCCGATTTATCAGCCACAGGTAAGTAACTATAGTGTTCATAAATCAGTGTTTATGGATACTATACTAAATTAAAATGATATAGTAAGAAATACCAGTTTCAGCATAAGCTGCTTTGTACAGCTAAATGGATGCGAATGACACTGGAAGCCTCACACATTCAGTTTACACATGTCTACAGCGTTCTTATGTTAAAATACTTAGGGCCAGATTTACTAAACAGGGCAAATTAGAGTGAGAGTGCAATTCCAAAAAAAGCGCAGATGGGAGTGGAAAGTTCTGCTCATGATCTACTGATGATGCACAAATTAAAGAACACAGCCGGATCATTTCCATAATGACCAACACAATATACCAGTTAGCTCCTGGTTTAAGACATGCTTTTTTGGGTTGTAAATAATGGCAAATTAAGGGAAAACCTTAGTAAATCACCTTGAGTGATTCATTTAAATGCTCTCCTCCCATAAATTTTGCATCTGAAAGGGAAACTCCAACAAATGCATAAGCAATTAGTTCAGTTGCAAAAATAACCCTGTCCTTTTCAGGGTTCATTTTCACTGCGTGTCTTTAGTAAATCCTGACAGTAGTTTTTAATGCCTAAAGAGGATTTTGCACGGGCGCAAGCTGTTAGTAAGTATGGCCCATAGTGTACTGTTTGAAGGGACAGCCATTTTGTAACGGTGTCTGAAACATTATTATCTATAACATTATAACATCTATAACATTATTGAGTCCACTCATTCAATCCCATAATGCACCTAAATAAAGAGTGCACAACTGATGTACAATCAACGGCTAGCCACTAGAGCCACCGGTGAATGAATTCATGCATCTTGCAAGAAGATAGCGTCCAGCACACTAATTCGCTCACTTGTTTTCGTTCACCCATTCAGTGTATTAGTAGAGTAATGTTGTAAATAGTTGATGTAGGAATAGGGGCGGTTTTGCTCTCTAAAAAATGCTGCGTTAAAAATAACCCAAGTTGGGTTGAAAATGGACTAACCCAGCAATTGGGTTGTTTTAACCCAGCGATTGGGTTGTTTTAACCCAGCGATTGGGTTGTTTTAAGCAAACATTTAACCCAACCGCTGGGTTAAAACAACCAAATTGCTGGGTTAGTCCATTTTCAATCCAAATTGGGTTATTTTTAACCCAGCATTTTTTAGAGTGTGGATACAGCCCTAGTAATTCGGAAACTAAACAAGTATAAGGGAGTCATTGAATTATTCACTCAACCAAATAGTTAAAAAACACTGGATTCTTTCAGGGGACACACACCGGCTTGATTCTGCTGTGGCTATTTTTGTTGGCAGAGCAAAAAAAGACAAGGTAATTGGGAATATTGTGTCTAAAATGGAAGTTACTTAAAGGGAAAGTACACTCAAAAAGGAAAATTAGCCCATGATTTACTCACCCTCAAGTCATCCTAGGAATGACATTCTTCTTTCAGACGAATACAATTTGAGTTATATTTAAAAATGTCTTGGCTCTTGCAAGCTTTATAATGGCAGTGAATGGCTGTTTCTGTCCATAAAAGTGCATCTGTCCATCATAAAACCCCCGGAGCCGTGTGGAGCACCTTTATGCTGGATCAATGCACTTTTACAGACTTCAAAACAGAAACAGCCATGCACTGCCATTATAAAGCTTGAATTAGCCAGGACATTTTTTTATATAACTATTTTATATAAGAAGAATGTCAAACACCTAGGACGACCTGAGGGTGAGTAAATCACGGGCTAATTTCCATTTTTGGGTGAACTATCCCTTTAATATTATTGTTAATTAAAAGTAATATCACAATCGCAATCATTCTATCCTGTTATGTCTTGTTCTGTAATGTGTCAGATGGTCTTCAGATGTTACTGCAGGAATATCTCTTGTTCTTCAGATGACTATAGCCATTTAGAAAGATTTCAAATTAATTGTTGAATAAGGCTTAATGGACTGTGCTGTGTTAATTACCCCATAAAACATTAAATAACCATTTTGAAAAACATCAACATAGTCAATGGAAAATCATCAATTAGTTGAACAAGTCTCTTTGCCTAATTAACAGAAAATGTCTGAGACACCTTTTCCTTTTCGCAATTAAAAAGGACCACACAAACACAAAACAAGAGGGCATTATTTGCTTGTCAAATAATATTATATTTCATAAGGCATCATAATCCGGGTGATTAAACCTGGTAGAGAAAGAGGGAGGGAGGGAGAGTTTTATTATTGCCTTTCCTTAGTCATTTGCTTCTTTATCTTCAGGTTGTGGTGATATCAGAATGCCACCGAGTAGATATAGCAGGCAAAAGATAAAACTGGAATGTCTCATTCCATTTAACTTTTTGCCAACAGAAATGTTCATCTGCATGTCCAATAGGATCATCTCTTGCACTCAGATTAAAGTCAGAAAAGCTCAGACATATCTGCTCACTTTTAGTCGTCTTTTCTTTTTGTCACTTTGCTTTCTGACACTGTACCATCTGTCTCACGGCATGAGTTTCTCAGCATTATCCAATTATCTAAGAGGTAAGGCATGTACCGCTCAGGTTGCTACTTTGACAAAATCAATAAGCATTCGTAATGTCTGATTGTAGTCTTCGGAGCACACTGTGATCCTCGGTGGAGAGAAGAAATGAAAAAGACAAATGACAATAAAGCAAAGCTGGACAAAGGAGTGCAATTTGGCTCCGTGAATCAAAACAAATAAGTTTTATTTTTATTTTTATAGAGTATGCTGAAAATTATTCAGTGTTATGACCCCAACACCCAGAGTACATGAAGTAATGGACCATTACAGGAAAAATAAATGTCCATTTACATAGTACAAATGATCCATGCACTGCTGGCACTTTCCACAAATATATATATATATATATATATATATATATTTGATTATTTTTTTTTGTTCTTCAAGAGTCTATGCCCCCCACCCCTTAAAATGGCTTGTATCAAATAATTAAAATTTTATTCCAATGTCATAATTTTGATCAAATCTGTTTTCAAACCAGGACTAATTTGTTCTAAAAACGATTTTTTAATTTATTTAATTGCTAGTTATGACTATAAATTGTTGTGTTGACTGCAGTTGTCATGCTCCATCCAATGACAGCTTAATTTAGACTAAGTCTTCAACCCATAGCCCCCCCCCCCCCAACAAATCATGTTTTTTAAAATAGCAAAAAAAAAAGAGAGAAGAAGAACAAAACAACACTAACAAAAAACTTCTATATTAAAATAAAAGAAATCAAAACAGCTCATATAATATTTCGTTTGACCTCCTCAGGTTGAGGATCAACAGCACTTTCATTGACCATTTAAAAAAAAAGTATTTCAGACCCTTTTTGAATAAAGAACTAGCTCCTAAAAGCAGGAAACAGCTCAAATGGGATGAGTGATGTCCTTTGATGACTCCACTGTTATGATATCCAGAAAATCTTGTTTTCATATTTATCTGTCTGACTTCTCAATTTTTTTCTCTCTCTCTGTCACTCCCCAGCCTCTCTTTCTCTCATCCTCCGCTTTATCTGCCTTAGGGGAAATATTTCCTCCGACATCATAATTCTGACTGTTTCTCAATTATTTGTATATTTTTCTTCTATAGCTTCTGTAGTTTCTTGGCTTTAAATGCGAGTTGCATTCTGCATGTTCCATTGAAGCTATAAACACTCACAGAATGCTGGTAAACTCAGTTTATGCCCAAATACCATAGTATTAATGCTATACTGTAAAATTATAATTTATCTCCTTCAATTTAACCATGTAAGCTTTGAATGTTTGATCATTTATTTTACCTTTTTTCATTCAAAATGAACACAAATTTCAATAATGCTTTTTAACCACTAGAGGGACAAAAGTTAGTGTGTAAATGTGGTAAAGTTCATGCAGATTGCTTAAAGCAACAAAAATAACTTTAGCAACTTTGGCAGAACTTGGTTACCATAGATATTCTTTGTAAGGGTAATTACAGGCAACCAGAGAGACATACGGAACCAATATGTGCAAATAATTGTGACACAAATCAAGTTACACAACACAAGCTGCAATCTGACAGCACCGCATGTCAGAGCTGAAAAGTGACAATGGAAAATAATGTTTACAGTGCTAATGAATGACAGGTAATGTGCTAGAATGGGGCGACATCATCTAATACTGCCATTTTAGTTATAAAAACAAGCTGTATTCAATTAAGACTAAAGCAAAAATGTCAGTTTTTGAAAAATTCAACACATGGCTGTCACCGAGATCAATTGCACCAGAAAATTCCCTCTAGAGTTAACATTTGCAATTACCAAATATGACATCTTGAAAAAATACACATTTTAGATTACATGCAGCCATTATAACTACACCGAATTCAAAAAGAAATGTTTACCCATTTGGATAGGAATTAAAAACGCAGCCTTGATAAGCACAAATCTTTCAGCAAGACCTTGTGAGTCGTCTTATGACTGCTTTAGGGCATTTATTTGAGATTGACATATACCAGCTGCCTTAAGACATCTGCATGCATCTGATGCCATTCTGAATTCATTACAATTAATTTTACTCAGTGCTAAGTGCAACCAGCTAATCAGGACTCCAAGTGCTCATACGTCTCAGAGAAATTGAACTAAAAATAAAGACAAGCGTGCCAAGATCAGAGGGACTTCACCATCAAGATTCATCTAATGTGTCATTTAGAATCAAGGGCCCTCCATTTGGGATCATCAGGACTTCAACTAGAATTTAAAATGCTTTTGAACCTCAATAGGAATTGGAATTCATAGGCTATACGAAGGGTTGAAAAAGAGTCCCAGAGGGATGGATTCAAATACAAATCTATTCCAGTGACTAAATTATATATAATATATAAATATAAAGAAATCTAATACAGAAAAAGAAGCAATATTATGAAATATTATTACAATTTAAAATAACTATTTTCTATTAGAATATATTTCAAAATATGATTTATTCCTAGGATGGCAAAGCTGAATTTTCTGCATCATTACTGCAGTCTTCAGTGTCACATGATCCTTCAGAAATCATTTGCTCAATTATTATCAATTAGGATTGCTAGCAAAGACTAAATATAGAAAGATGATTCACTCCTTTATGGACCCTTTTCACATATGTGCATCAACATCGTCAGTCCTGCCATGTTTTTTATATTTTCATTTAAAAAAATGTATGTACATGTATATAACGGTATACTTTGTATTACCTTTGCATCAAATTACAAGAAAATAGTTAACACTTTCTCTCTTCTGACTGCCATTATCAATCTCTCTCTCTCTTTTGTAATCTTTTTGAAAGTTGTGAAAACACTATTGTGGAGTTTTTCTTTTGCTATTTGAGCAAATGGGAACACACAAAAAAAATGATTTAATGTAGTCTCTCATTCACCGCTAAAGAGTGGTGATGCCACTTTGCAGGCCAATCGTCAGTTAGGGTTCCCTCGACAAAAACCCAATAGGATTTTTCCATAGGCTTTTGGATTATCACACTTTTTATTTACTACTTTAAAACAAACAATTTTTTCTAGCAATAAATATTTAATACTTCAAAATTAAATGGACTAAAAAAGTTTGAAAACAGATTTGATCAAAATTATGACCGTTTTAGAATATTAATTATTTGATACAAGCCATTTTTTGGCAGTGGGGGGCAGATTATACATATACTGTATATACACCCTATTTGTGGAAAGTGCCAGCAGTGCATGGGTCATTTGTACTGTGTAAATGGACATTTCTTTTTCCTGTAATGGTCCATTACTTCCTGTACTCTGGGTGTTGTGGTCACAACACTGAATAATTTTCAGCATACTCTATAAAAAAAACCCTTATTTGTTTTGATTCACAGAGAATAATTCCACTTTTTTGTCCAGCCATGCTTTACTTAGACGTTTTGTCCATCAAAGATAATTTTCACAGATGAACACAACTTTTATGAATTTTGAAGCCTAAATGCAGTCGCCAGAAGTAAAAAGCTAAAGGTAGGCTATAAACGGACTACACCACCGTCGAAACCACCAGCATAAACTAGCTCAAACAGCTGCCATGCTTTAAAACACCTAACCAGCATATGCTATTTTTCAACAGGGAAGAAACAATATGGGAAAGCTCAGATTTTGTTGCTGATTTGAAATATGTTATTTAATTGTGTGTTCGCCAAACAGATTTCAGGTTTACACCATTCAGTTAGATAGCACTTGCTTGAATGCCTGAAATAGCTGCCCGGAGGCGTTGCAAATATGGCCGCCGAGTGAATAGACTTTCATTGAAAGGGACTTTGTTGGTGGTAGTCAATTATTAATGTTGAAAGTTGACCGTTTTGCTTAATATTTTTGTGGACCCTTTTTTTCAGTATTCTTGATGAATTCAGAAGAGCAGCATTTATTTGAAATATGAATTTCTGTAACATTATAAATGCGCAGCTAATGTCCTTGCTGAATAAATGTATTATTATTATTATTTTTTTTACTTACTTACAAAAACCTTTGAATGACGGTGTATCATGGTTTCCACACACATATTAAGCAGCAAAAACTATTTTCAACATTGTTAATAGAAAGAAATGTTCCTTGAGCAAGCAAATCAGCATATTAGAATGAATTCTGAAGGATCATGTGACACTGAAGACTGGAGTAATGATGTTGAAAATTCAGCTTTACCATCACAGGAATAAATATATTAAAATAGAAAACTGTTTTTTTTTTATTGTAATAATATTTTACAATATTACTTTTTTTTTTACTGTATTTTTGATCAAATAAATGCAGCCTTGTTGAGCATAAGAAACTTATTTGAAAAACATAGGAACTGAAGACAGAATAGGCTGACAAATCCACAGAGGAGGCCAGAGAAAAGATATGTGCGATCCCTTGTGTGTGTGTGTGTGTGGTTATGTGAGGGTGAAGGGTTCTCTCTTGAGGTGCGGACTAGGCTTCTGTCATCGGTAGATAAGAAGGGAAGAATGGAGTAAGCACTTGGGGTTTGAGGGACATTAAAAAACCTGACAGCAGTAAGGATGACCACACACTGAGCATTACTAGCCACCAAACGGACAGCAGCAGCACCTCTTAGCCACTTTTTCATCTCCACGGTGACAGAACTACTGCTACAGTGATAGCTCAGTGACTTTATATCAGGCTGACCATAGACGTGACCTTCACTCTCTCGTTTAAAGAAGTCACACATCAACTCTGCCTCCGTCTTTCTATTTTTTGCTCTCTGTCTCTGTCTGGTTCGCTATCTTTGTGGGGACTCTTCATAGATGTAATGGTTTTTATACTGTACAAACTGTATATTCTACCCCCTTACACTAACCCTATCCCTAAACCTACCCACGCAATTTTACATTTTCAAGCTTATTGAACTTTTGGAAGTATGTTTGAGTATCATAGTATTTTGAATTGTAAATGAATATGAAATCTCATTGAAATCTAACAAATCTCCATTGTAATAGTATTTACAAAAAAAAAAAATAGCATAGTAGTTATGTTTTTGGACATGGTACCATGGTACTACCATAATATTTTGGACATGTAGCATGGTAGTACCATATTTTTTGGAAGGCTACAAAAATTTCGGAACTATGGTACATTTTAAAATACTACAGTATTGCCATCTGATTCTATCACTTTACCATGATACTGCCACATTACATTTGTTAAGGGTAATATTGTATTGTATTGGTAATATTGTAGTATTCTTTACAGTTATTCATTTTGCAGACACTTTTATCCAAAGCGACTTACAAAT
Source organism: Gobio gobio (assembly GCF_949357685.1). NCBI lineage: Eukaryota > Metazoa > Chordata > Actinopteri > Cypriniformes > Gobionidae > Gobio > Gobio gobio. Next base: position 16,169,421 of record NC_137099.1, read on the forward strand.
TAGCAATACAGGAAGCGATTTGCCTTGAAGAGGCGAATAAACACAAAAAGTGCTCAAAATACAAAGTTTCAGACATTGCTTAGAGTAGCATAAACTAGAATAGGGAGAGATTAAAGGAAAGTTCCTTCGAATAATATGTAATTACCATAATATGGTAATCATTCAGTAAGTACCACAGTATAACCGTAGTACTCCTTTTTCTAAGAGAGACTCTAAAGAGAGCAGAAAACCATTGTGAGCAGCCATTTACAAAGAAACATAATGTACTAGAGCTTGTTTCCATCTATTAAATAGTCACTGCACATACTTCAGACATCTGGTAGATTTCACCACTAACTCTGGCTTTGAACATAGTTCAAACTTTCCTCTCAGGACTGAAACTTTTCTAAGCTTACTCTCTGTTCACACTCACCTGCTTAAAGGGATCCTGCACTGGGCGAAACTTAAAGGGACAGTTCACCCAAAAATGAAAGTTCTGTCATCATTAACTCAACCTGTATGACATTTCTTTTTTTTCCTTTTTTGTTTTGTGTAATGCAAAAGGATACATTTTTCAGAAAGTTAAAGAAAAAAACAAAACAATGATTTTGTGAATTGTTTTTATTGTATACATTGTATTAGTTTAAAATGCGTTCGTATTGTATTAATTATATTGACAGTTTATTTGTAGTGTACTTCAAATCTTGAAAGTATATTTTACAAAACCTTTCACATAATACGATGTACTTAAAAAAATAAAGGACACTTTCATGGCTGTGTTTCACTTTTAAAAAGAGCACATGTAATAATGTCAAAATAAAAGTTTTATTTGAAAGAACAATTTAAAGCATTGTCCTTTGTTAAAGTACTACTTATTTTGATGTGTTGACTACAACGGTACATCTAAAGTATTTAATTATTATTTTAACTTAATTAGGGATGCACCGGTTGACCGGCCAAAAATCGGAACTGGCCGGTGTTTGCTTCTAGCGCGATCGGCAACCGGACGGTTTTCTTTGTATTTTTCTGCCGATTTTTCTGTAAGTGCGCCCGCGTGCACATACGCCTATATCGCAATCATTCACGAACATGTCACTTGTGTGTTACAAACGGAAACTGGAGAACTGAGGGAAGAGACGAGAAACGTTGAAGGGAATGAAGAGCCGCTTTCCTGCGCAAGCTGAAGTTGCGCGAGCTTACCTCTCCGCACCCTGCACAAGCGCAGATAGTGAGCGTTTGTTCAGCTCAGCTTCTCACGTGTTGGATCGGATGACAACGAAACAGACTAACTTGTGACAAAGCCGAAATACTTCTTTTTGTAAAGAAGAACATGCATGCACTTTTGAAATGAAATACTATAAGTTCTGTATAGGATGATCATTTTTATTTTACCTTAAAATTACATTGACTTCATTTGATTTAAAAAGCACCTGCTGTAGCATCTTAGTTTTTTTTGTTGCACTAAACATTATTTGATTTAACATTTTGGAAAAATTATCTACTTTGGTTTTATTTCATTTCACTGGTAAAGCCTTTTTTCTTTACACTGAGTTTAAAAACAAATGCTGAATTAAGTAACACCTTTGTTTGGATTGCAGAATATGCAGTTGTTGCCTTTAATTTCACATAAGTTCAACCCAATTCAATTTCCTGTTTTGGCCAAAAGCCAATTTGGCCAGTTAAATACCAAATAAACATCTTGTTCATGTATACTTTCATTCTTTAAATAATTATTTAAAAAATGTATTGGAAATTGGTATCGAAATCGGCCAGTTTGCTTGAAAAAAAAAATCGGTATCGGCCATGTAAAATCATGATCGGTGCATCACTAAACTCAATAATTTGTATTTAATTTAATTAACTTAATTTGTAGTGCTATTCTATTTTAATAAATGTAATACTCTTAGAAGAAAAGGTTGTATATAGAACCTTAAACGGTTCTGTCAGGCATATCCAGATCAGATGGTGGACCTGCGCCTAGACACGACCACAACGCATAATGTAGTCATCCGAATCCGGGCCGTATCCAGATCAGATGGTGGACCTGCGCCTAGACACGACCACAACGCATGATATAGTCAGCCGGATCCGGGCCATATCCAGATCAGATGGTGGACCTGTGCCTACACGACCACAACGCATGATGCAGTCAGCCGAATCCGGGCCGTATTTAGATCAGATGGTGGACCTGCGCCTAGACACGACCACAACGCATGATGTAGTCAGCCGGATCCGGGCCGTATCCAGATCAGATGGTGGACCTGCGCCTAGACATGACCACAATGCATGATGTAGTCAGCCGAATCCGGGCTGTATCCAGATCACATGGTGGACCTGTGCCTACAAGACCACAACGCATGAAGTAGTCAGCCGAATCCGGGCCGTATCCAGATCACATGGTGGACCTGCACCTAGACATGACCACAACGCATGATGTAGTCAGCCGAATCCGGGCCAAAATTATGTAATTTTGTTCTCGCAGCCCTGGGAGCGTGAACTTTTTTTCTGTTCTTGCGTATGTATGTAATGGCCTTAAAGGTGACTTTAATTGACTTGACACTTCTGACTTTTTTTCTCAAAATTGCATTATATAAATTTGCAATTGTGAGTTATAAAGTCAGAATTGCGTGAAATAAAGTTGCAAATGTAAGTTATAAATTCAGAACTTAGTTTATATCTCACAATTCTGACTTAATAACACGCAATTGCGAGTTTATATCTCACATTTCGGAGAAAAGAAGTCAGAGTTTTAAAGTCAGAATTGCGAGATAAAAAGTTGCAATTATCTTTTAAATTGTTTTATTCCATGGCGGAAACAAGCATATGTCAATGCTATTGCATTCTCTCACAAATGTTTGCCTTTGTAAAAGTAATTCCAAAGTCTACTTGTTATCACAATGGTGATACAAAGCTGCGTGAACATTTTGCCAATTTTCTCCTTTTGAGTTCTTTTGGTTTAGAAAGAAACTCACATCGGTTTTGAACAAAATGTCAGAATTTCAATTTTCCAGTGAACTATTCCTTTAATAACGGCAGGATTCAGCAGTAATATAATTTCCATCCTTGGTTTGTCGTGGCCTGGTGCTTCTTCAGTGTGATTGGACAGTTTTTGCGTGTGCTGCCATAAGAACCCATTTGGAGAAGTGTTCTGCTGACCCCACACATTAAGCACATTAAGTCTTTAGGGGGGATTATTACACGCCATTAGCTGGTGTATTGTGTATGAGATGATGTAAGACCTTAAAGAGGACCCTCTGGCTGTGGTAAATGGTCATCCCTCTTTCTCTCTATCTTTGCCCATCTGTCTCTCTATCCGTCTGTCTCTTGGGAGGGAGTGCAGCTATGTAAAGGGCTAAATGGATCCACTCACGGTTCTGATGGTCTCTTGCTAACCAAAATGGATACGGGGTCCTGACCTTGACTCGGCCATTTATGTTTGCCTTGGGAACATCCGAGTGCTAGAATGTGTGAGTGTGTACGTTTGTAGGTAGAAAAAAATGGTCCAGTGAGGAAACTTGTCTGTTTTTGTAAAGAATGATTTTGTGAGTTTTGGAGTCTTTAGCACTTGTCACATCCTGTTACGAAAGATCTGAATAAGAATGTTGAGTGTGTCTTTTAGCTGATCCCACCTGATCTTCCTTCCCCCATCGCTCTGAACTCCTGACAACAGTTACTACGGCTGTCTGTGTTTCCTTGAGCACATATTCTTATTTTAAATGGTGCCAATCCTCCCACACATACGGGTTATTATCATCATTGTGGATTGTTCCAAAACAGATTCCTGTGTAGACATATTGTAAGACCTTGAGAGGATGAGAAAAAGAAAAAGGTTTTAGACCTTGTATACTGTATATTAGGGCTGTCAACGCATCCTTAACGTGTTAAAATAATTTAACGCAATTAACGCAAATAAATGACAGAAGTACATGAAGCTGCGTCATTAACGTAATTTTCCTCATGCAGTTAGATGATCTTAGAAGTCGGGAGTTTATCACAGTCACTCTGAGCATCTACAAGCACCTGTAACCCTGGTAGGAGGAAATTTAAAACTCTTTAACCCAATCCTGCTTCTCTGTTTGTGCCATTCTAAGCCGTTGAACTCTGGGAACGTTTTCAGTGATCCAGTAATCAGATTCATTCAAACAGTCCAAAACAGCGCTAATGTAAAGAAGGCCAGGCTAATTACATCAGACATATCAGAGAGAATAGAGACTCACATTGCATTTTTAGTGAGTTATTCATTCCAGTGTGCTTTGCTTTAAAACACGAGCTGTCGTATTCTGCGATTGTTTCTGAAGAGCGCAATTTTGGTGTCGTACAGTAAGCACGTGAGAGTCTGGTATATTGATAAACAAAGAACAAACTGTGTATATAACCGTACAACCCTGCATTCATGTACAGACACACATTACATTTGCGTTGTTTTTTTTGTTGTTGTCATGTGTTGTGTTTAGTAATCGTAGGTTTATGCCGTCAAAGCGGTTGATTTAGGTTTTTTTGGCGTCTCCGTGTGGTTCTAACCTGACCTCATCATACTCAATTCTAGTCAGAATCTGAGTCTGATATTGCTCTGTTGGGCTGTGAATATGGGGCGTGTTTCAACCGAACCAGGAAAGACCTCAATTGGATAGACCTACAACCAATCAGAGCAACGGAGCGACACATAACGTTAGTTGTCAAATGTCAACAGAACTCAACTGCACTGTGTTGCCAAGTCTGCGGGTTTTTCCATGTCCGCGGGTTGAAGCGACCCCAATTATGTGATATACAGACCCAGGAATGCAAATTTTAGCAGGCAGCCCTGGCAAAATAACACATATTTTACCCCCCAAATGCCATTTTTTTGCTTAGGTGTGTATAAATGTATTATATAATATAATTATATGGACTCCTTATATCAGTTGGTTATTTGGTGTCCTTTTGGAGTCTCCAATGATCCTTGAAGCTGGCAGAAAATACCGTTTTGTGAGAATCACCCTTCAATGCGATAAACGTGCGATTAATCGCGATAAAAATGTTTTATCTATTGACATCCCTAATATATATATATATATATATATATATATATATATATATATATATAACACACAGTATATTTGAGTTCTTTGAAGAACCTGCCCTCAAAGAAACATGGGCTTGCTCACTTTTCCCCCGTTTTTCACTTCCATGCGCTTTCCCTGTCTCTCTCCCCTCCCCACACATCCACAGCCTCACAATAACACAAGCAAGCTCCCATTGCAGTGTAGCACTGACGTGTCTACCTGTTATTGATACGAGGGGCACATGATGGAGGAGGCTGTCTTTGCACCTACCAGACAGAGAAAGAGAGAGAGAGAGAGAGAGAGAGAGAGAGAGAGAGAGAGAGAGAGAGTAAAGGCTGTGTGATCAATAGATGGCACTGTGGCTCTTTCTTTCATTTGTTTAAGTGTATGTATACGTATGTGGGTGAAAGCGTGTATGCATGTGTGCCAAGGTCTGAGCTGTACTTAATTACACTGAAGCAAAATCATCAAGATATAATGAAGCACAGGGGTTCAAATACGAGCACCTTACTCACATAGACACACACACGAGCACACACACAGCCCTTGAAACTTGTGATACCCCTCCTCAAGCATCTTGCTTAGTTTTTCATCATGTCTTAATCATAATAAAAACAAATTAATAAAATTAATTAAAATTAAATATATCAGACCTCGAAAACTGGAAAAAAGAACTTTAATGTTTTCATTTCCAGTAAAAATGTCTAAACATCCTTGAAACAAGATAAATGACAAATACATTTCAGATATATTCAATCATTAAATAAATAAAATAATGAAATAAGCCACCAACATTTTCCCACCCAAACACAGGGGATGTGTAACACATATACAATTATATAAATCATACATTTGTTTTTTGTTGTCGGTAATGTTCACGTATATAATGTTTTGTGTTAAATTTTTTGTCATTTAGGTTTAACATTTTTAAAGTCACCAGAGCAATCCAATCAATTCCTTAAGGACAAAATCAAGAGCCGTCCTTATTTTTTCTTGTTGGAGAAGCCAATATCATATAAGTCACAATAGGGAAGAAAAGACTATCGTAAATTCCATTTAAATTCGACTTCAATACCTTTATGTACTTTTTGGACACTTTGACTTTGGTCAAAAAAGCAGAAACATTCTTCAAAATAACTTTTGTGTGCTGCAGATGAGAGAAAAGTTTGGAATGACATGAGGGTGAGTACTTAGTGACCAAATTATTTTTTTTATTTTTTAGGTGAACTTTCCCTTTAACATGTTCATGAATATTTGTATGATGGAAAAACTGACTAGCTTGCCAGTCTTGAAGTTGGACAGAAACATAATGTTGTGTCTTTCATTGTCAGGTCTAGATGAGTCCATCTCTGCGAGAGAGCGAGACTTTATAGTGCCGTAGCTGTCTAATGACCGAGCGATGGAGTGACAGAGCAACATGGGCCTGGGCTTTGTTCAGATTTATGGATTGACAGTGACACCCTGCGTGGATGAATTTTGTGTGTGTACGGCTCAGAGTGTAATGACACAGCCGAAGACTGGCTTAGGGCTGACATGCCAACACCTCCCACAGACACAACATGCTTATGGTTCATCTTGTCGCCACGGGAGACCACATCTAATGGGTAAACAAACGCAGTCATTACCAGGTCAGAGTCGGAGAGTAAATATATAAATGACTGTAGAGAAAAGGGTGGAAAAAAACTCCAAACACAAGCAATTTCACATTAGACACCAAAGGCCCGGTGTATATATCGCAAGTAATTAATTACAAAGAGAAAAGGTCGGTACGTGTGTGTTTGTTCGCGTAAAGAGCACGACAGTGCTGGGATCGCTGAGTGACAGGGGAGATGGAGGGGGAACTTTGTGCAGAATTCAATTTGGGTTGCGGTGCTGGGGAGACAATTAAGAGTGACGCACAGAGGATGACAGAGGAAAGGAATAATTACATGAGAGCATGAGGGAGAGAGAAAGAAAAAAGAAAGTAGTTGAAACATGGAAGGTGGGATGGACTCATGTGGAGAGACAGAGGGAGATGCACTGATGTGTGACGGCCCCTCTGTCAGGATCACACACACACACACGCACACACCCAGATTCTAATGCACACGTTGGGAGAGCCATGCAAAGCCCTTGAAATAGAAAACCTTGGTGTTCATTCAGAGTTTTAAAAGCACAATATATAAAATATACTGATACTTTTATTGATATAAAAGTTGGCATGAAACAGAGTTCCGATAGTCTCTTCTTCCCTATTGTCATTTATATACGAGTGAAACGGCTTCTCAAACAAGAAAATATGTTAGTCAGGACTTGATATTGTTCATTGGGAATTGATTGGATCATTGTATTGTTTTGATTTGTGAGTCATGTGAGTGACAAGTTGTCCCGCCCTTGCGCCAGTACACACATCAACAGAGAAGAGATGTCGATGCAAGAGGGAGAGGAAGTTATTTTGATTAGATCCGGGCCACATCAGTTACATGTGGATTCAACGTGTACCAGATGTGGGCCGGATCTGGGACGACGCTGTTTGGGATTAATAAAAAAAAATGATGTGCACAGATAAATCATTTATAACAAATACTGCAATATTCCATGAAAAAAAGAAGAAGAATAGTCCATTTTGATTTCATCGTGATGCAAAACTGCCTCCACAATCCACCCAGAACATTGAAACGCTATACTTGAACGCAAACATTCTGTGAGATATAACACAATCAAAGCCCGTCAGAACATATTTAAAAGGTTTAATATTCATGTGGAGTGGGATTTTGGACCAATGAGATGCAACTTTGGGTGGGGCAACCCAGGAAAATGCTTTATCCCCTTACCTGTCACCCCCCTTTTTGAGAATACACATGAAAATGCACTATCCAAACTTAAAGGGCTGTACTTCAAGAATGCTTTGGAATATAGACCTAAGTTTGGTCTTGTTTTAAAGCAGACACTCGGCAGAGTATTGCTGAAGTGAACACAATTCAAAATATGAAAGTATGAAAAAGTTATGGAAATTTTAATTTACTGTAAATAAAAAATACTGTACTAAATATTTGTATCTTATATAAAACATATATTTTACAAAAATGTTTTAATCTAAAATTACTATAAAATAAAAGCCATATGTCTAACCAAATTGTGTTCCAAATTTGAAGTTGATATCACAAAAATTGAAGTTCCTATGAGATTTTGTTTAGGCGCTGTACCACAAATAGCCACCGGGTGTCACACATATTCCATTGATTGTTTTTTTGATGCATTTTCTGTAAATTTCTGTCCAAATATCCCTTCCATCACAAAATGGTCACCAAATATGGAACCCTGAGACTCAGACCTTTCCGACGATATGTGTTTTGTCAAGATTAGAAAAGATTTTTATTATAAAGTAGTTAAAATAAATGTTGAAATATAAAACATGATGACGCCCACTAGGGGAGGAGCCCGCTAGAATAATTTAAAGTCCTGTTTCCATGGTAACGCAATATCCAATTTCAAAACGGTTTTCACAGGATGAATTTTGAGTTCGTAAGCTTACGAATGATACCTAATTTATGATAATTACTCAAATATATGATACAAAAAAAAGCAGATCAAAAAAAGAGTGCCAGGTGTCCCACCAGCGGGACGGTGACAGGGAAGAGGTTATACAGTAAATAGAGATAGATCACTTTTGTTTACTGTTTATCATAGAAGCACTTTAGAAGACCTATAGACAAGGTATTATCATGAGAAAAATTATTGTGATATACACAACCGTTCAAAAGTCTGAAAAACAGCCTAATTAAATTTAACGTCAGAAAATGATCATGTAAATCTTATACAATGTGTTGCACGAAACCTTGACAAATATTATAAATGCTCTTAACGGGGAAAAAAACACTAGAATGTGATCCTTTAAAACAGGTGGTATACTGCAGGGAAAAAGCACCTGTACGAAACATCTGCAAACCTTCCCAACATTTTTGTCTGACATTCGTGTAGATTTTTAAAGAGTCCCAGATGTCTAGGTGTAAACTCTCACTATTTGTAACTCACATGGACCGAGCGAATAACACAGAAAAATGGGTTCAATGAGGAATAGGTACATTTGATGGAAAGATTAAGAGAGAGATGGCAAATGGACACGACATGAACAGAGGTAGTGTCTTTAATGCACACACACACACCCAGACACACAGCTCCTCCAGTCAGACGAGGTCGCAGACAGTCAGACAGCCAAACTTGGCAAAGTCTCTGGGGTTCCAAGGGCTGAAAGTCTGTGAGTCTGTGTGCCATCCAGCTGTGATCTCTCTGCTCCATGTCCAGTCAGCCATAGACAGCTGCCCTACTATGCTCAGAATTGTGACAGCCTGTCCAAATAGATAGCGATCCCACACTGTGTGTGTTTCTGTGTGTGGGTGTGTGTGTGTGCGTGACCATCCTCTGAGCTGGCTGACCACCACTGGACTAACCGTCTGACTTATCTATGTCAGGCAATTATGATTTCTTGGTATCTAGCGAAATTAATTCAGCAGCCCATTTGCAAAATGTGTGTTTTTTTTTTTTGAGCAGCAATATAACAAATTAATTCCGACACATGATGAATTGTGAACACATTAAGTAAAATCATTTAGACTTTCAAAGTCATAATTTAGACTTCTTAAAGCTAATAATTTTGACTTAGTATGTCATTTTTTACTTTTTATTGCATAATTATGGCTTTTAAAGTAATAATTTCTATTTAGTAAGTCATCATTTAAATTTTTTACCTCATTATGACTTATGGCCAATACACGACACGCTTGCTGTGAGCGAGTAAGACATGCAGCTGCTGTGCAATATAGCATACATGAATTACCCATAGCAGGCCTATACAGGTGGAGCTGGGGAAGGGGGAGGGTTTCTGAAAGCATGCTGCAACCGATGCAGTTGTAGCAATTATGGACGCAGACATATAGATGAGTTAATCTTCCAATGATTCGATCAAATTAACATCCTTTTCAACAAAGCACAATTCAGCTCCAGGAAGTCATCATCATCACGAGGGAGATGGGGGGCTTGATTCTGCCCCTGAGCTACTAGTTCTGACTTCCTATGGACTCGCCACCAAACTCAGTTAAAAGAGGACAAAGGGCTCGTGGTTGTCACAAGACAAAGAAACAACCAGATCTCTGTCTTTGCATGGCCAGCAAATGAACTCCACGTGACAGCTAAAACTCCAAGTAAGCTCACAGAAACTGTTAGCTTATGGAGTACATCAAATAACTGATTATTGGACTTTCATTCAAATAGCCTTCGACATAACTTGTTAGTGTGTTTACAACTAATACACGTTAGTTAGACTATTAGGCATGTATATTACTCACAATTCATGCAATTATGTAACTATTGAATGAGTGGATGAAAAAGCATTGTGTTTGATACCGATGTGTTCGTATGGGTATAATCCAACAGATGAGCTGAATGAAATCTTTATAGAATTGATCATGTCCTTATAGTAAGAAATTAGGTCTAAATTTACTCTCTTCTTAAGAGCAGGAAACTAAATTCTATAGATAACCCAATTTTGTGGGAGGGGTGGAGACACAGTCACCCCTGAAGCCTAATTGGCCAGAACCCATCCAGGGGATGGGCAAATGTTTGAGTTTAGTCTCAGAACACGAACGAAAAGTTCAGTTCTGTGTACAGTTCTGTCTCCAGTTCTGTGTACGGTTCTGTCTACAGTTCTCTACAGTTCTGTACAGTTCAGACCAGAAGTAGTGCAGAGTTCAGCTCAAGTTCGGTTCCAGTTCGGTTCGAGATGGTTCGCGGCCTGTTCGCAGTTCAGAGATGAGCTCAGTCCTAGCAGTATGACCAGAGAGAGTTCTGAACGGAGCTCCCAGGAGACGATCTGACGATCGTGACAGACCAACTTCAGAGAAAATGGGTTAACAACGATTTCATTCAGGCCATCTGCTTTTCTCTCACTTTCCTTTCTTTTACTTAAAGTTTATTTTATTTCCGCTAAGTCTCGGGTCTGTTAAGTTTCGCCGCAAAAGTCTCTCAACAACGAGTTTCTAACAGCGCGCTCCAACTTCAAACAACGCCCACAAGACTTCCATCCAGCCGCCAACACCCCACGCGGTTGGCCTCCCCAGACGTCGACCAGACCTTCAGCGAATCAAAGATCCGGGAAAATCCCTGTCCAGCCAGGAGAAGGGAATCCCCCTTTGTAAGATGACACGCGAAACCCAAACGCAAGTAACGCCTTTTTGATTCCAAGCTGAACTGGTGCATTAGATCAAATGTAATAACCCTGCCTAAGAAACGATAGGAGGTTAAATTACTGATCAATGGTTTCTTCAGGTCATGTTTCATAAATGCATAGATTGCTTAGGATTTCATAATTTCTCTCTCTTAGAACTTATTCTTTCCTCACCTTCTTCCTTTCTGCAACGTGTGAATGTGCGAGCGTGTGTGTTTATGTTAGATATTAGTTTGATGTGTTAGATTAATCAATAAAGTTCCGTTTGTATTCAAAGATAACTGCTCTTGTGTTATGTGCTTATCAATTTAATGTCTTGAACTGCCGATCTAAGTTACCTGGCTGTTAAATAGTGTTTCACTATTGTTCGGATATTAATATCCGCTGCAGAGTTGATATTTACGGCCCGTTCAAATGAACGCTAGAAGAGTCATTTGCTCGGCTGTAAAATAGACTCTCAAAATTCCCTATGAATTCATTAAATTCATTCATTTGAGCTAAATATACATGTTTCCCTTTAACAGAGCCCCCTTTAAGTCCTTACATATCGGCGGACGAATAAGTTAAGGTGTAAACATTAATTCTGAATTATTTATAATACATAGTGTCATTCGAGTCTTTCATTTTAATTCAGTTCCCCGTTGAGTTATTATTTTATCTGACTCATAGTCGCTACACAGTAAATTCTGACCAATTATTTGAAGGTTGTGCAACGAGTTATTGGCTACTGATACAGCAGGAACCAATTAGCTGTGCCCAGTGAATGATGTGATTGCAAGCGGATTGAGTTAAGGACCTATCAGCCTGCACCATCTAGTGTTTCATGACAGAACTTTGTATTTAATCTGCAATTTGCAGTGTTGTTTTTTGTTTGTGTGACAAGCAGGACTATAGAGGGCCGTGAGAACGTGGTGAGGCCACCGGTGGCGTGATTAATAATGAGCTTCACCTGCGCACCACACCGGTCTCGTATCTCTCACGGAGGAGCTTCGGAAGCATAAAAAGAGGAGTGATGACAGTAAAGGTCGAGAGAGGACCAGGGGTCTGTTTCAATAAGAAGGTTCAATCAACTCTGAGTTAAAACTTGAACTCTGAGTTGACTTATACCCTGAGATGGGAAACTCTGAGTTTTTGGTTTCAGAACAGCTGATTTGAGCTAGTTCAATCAACTCTGAGTAAGCTGACTCTGATTCACTATGGCAACAGCACCTGGCAAAAACACATCCTCATATTTTTGGGTCGAAAGTAAGTTTAATTCTCATAAATCATTGTTATAATATCAGAGGTTAAATCTGGCAGAACAGCAAGTTATTGAACTAATATTCATATTCATGGTATCCCACGGGCAAAAAAAGAAGATCAGGGCAGCTGCTAAAAATGACAAAACATAATTCAATCAGGTAAAATTTTAAGCATAAAAGGTTCATGGGTGTAGGCTATGTGACTTTACAAACATTTGACATATTAAATAAATATAATTTAATATGTGTCTTTTTCAATGTGCAGCAGCTTTTTTCCACATAGTCTAATGCACTTTCCACATAATTAAATGTTCTCTAATCCAACCTGTTATATTTCCGAATTAGGATAATGAAATTAACATTTGACTTTTACTCAGCCAACAGCAAGAAGGCTCGCAAAATGGGGGGAGGACCTGCATCACCACCACTGATGGATGAAGATGAGATGGCCACAATACCAAGTATTGGAAGAATATTAAAATCTTGTGAATAATTTGTTTATTAAACAGCTTTGGTGGTGGTTACAGCATTTAATATCTCAGACTACCCTTCCATCTGGCATACAGTAGTGTACGATGATGGGAATATGGAGCTCGATCACACGAAAATACGTATAAATAATAAGGGTGTGCAATGATGTGGAATGCATATGGTGCGCAGTTTTTTGTGTGCATATGATACGTACTTTATGGCGTTTTATATGCACGAACCCTCCACCCCCATCCTACCCTAGAGCGTGTCATATACACGCCATAAAGTGCGTATCATATCAAAACTCATTTTGCCGTATACATTCCACGACATTGCAACTCGTACTATTGATACGCATTCTCATGTGATCGTGTTGGAATATGCGTGTCGTCAATGCATCCAACCACATAGGAAATCCTAAAGGAGATTCTAATTATTAGGTTATTTCCAGAGGTTGCAACAAGATGTTATCAAGTGTACGTCATTTATCAGATTAGCCTCATTTAAATCGATTTCCACACAACTGACCTGCAATCCTGTGAAACTCCTCTCTGATGGCTCTCTCGGGTTTGTGCCCAGGAAACACAAAATTTCTAAGAAATAGCGTGAGAGCGAGGCACACTTTCCTTACCACTCTGCATGCAGCGGCCTTACTAATGTGCTCTGCATCCCGATGTTATATAGAAAACTACCATTTAAAATGTTCTGCTCAAATAAATATGCATGTGGATATGGCACAAAAAATCCTCAACTGACATGAATGTAACTCCCTACAAATTAATGCTGCCTCCTCATCTACAGGATCCATGCTATTTTTGTCACTTTGACGGTGTCTGCATGATGAAAATATGCGCAATTAATGAATGTACCTGCACTGCAAAAAATGCTTTTTTTGCTTAGTATTTTTGTCTTGTCGTTTCCAGTCAAAATATCTAAAGATTCTTAAATCAAGATGCATTTTCTTTTCTACATAAGAAAAACGACATAAGTATTTAGTCTTGTTTGCGGATTCATGGGAGATGTCGTCTTCACCTCACAGCCGGTGGAAAAGAATCAGGACCGGAAATCATGTTCATGGATGAGATTATTAACGTTACTATAGTATGGAGCTAATGAGAGAAGAGCACAACAATGACTTTTATTATGCCACAGTCACCACTTCTGGATAACTGGGTATTGAGGGTAATGCATGATGTCATTGATAGGTGATTGGTTAGGTTAAAATTGCTTATTTTTTGGATTTAAACATTCTTGGAATCATCTGGGATAATGTAAGTACACAAGTCAACAAAATATATAACACTGTTCTAGGTTTTTTATGGATATTTTAATCAAAAAATCGTACATATTGTGCCTTTAAATATGCACTCATTTGCATACATTTCAAGAAAAAAATCTCACCATTCGAGTCATGTTCAAAATTATTCAGATAGAGTCAAAGGTTTTTACAGAGGGGATTTTGGATATCTCTTTTTTTATCAATCCATAATAAATAAAATAAATAAATAATAAATTAAATACATTTTCACCATTTTTTGGGGATAAAATGTATAAAATCAGGCAAATTATATGACCAACCCATCTGTAAAAACCGTCAGAATATAGATAGGAATACAACTGTAAAGTTTTATGAATATAAGTGCTGCTGAAGTGGAGATTTCTGACTCAGTGCTGGAGAAAACATTTTAAGAAAACAGCCTTTAAAGAAATTTACTGTAATTTAATTCTACAGACGCTGAAAAGATAAAGTGCTACACTTAAAAGTGTATTTTGGATGTTTTCTTTCCACCAGTCCGAAAAAGCACTTTATGAAAAGCCAAAATCTCAAAATTTGGTGCACGAATAAACTGTTTTTGTCTGCAGTGTCTCGCCTTAAAACAAACAAACCGTCTAATGTTCAACACTTTAATAGATAAAAATACATAAAAAGAAAGTAAAAGCGGCAGCCCCTCACGGACGACTGCCACACACACATAAACAAAACATAAAATAAAATAGTCCTGATGCCCCGTTTCAGAAAGGAGGTTAAGCGAAAATAATTACATAACGCCTCATTTGCATATTTAAACATACATTTCAGAAAACTTATAATACAACATTTTTTTGCAATTCTTAATGTAATTAATCAATTTGGCAAATATGGTGATATCTATTAGTTCATTTTTTTACCCTATTCACCTGGGGTGTCTTGCCGTAAGCAAAAATATAACAAATCTTAGCACTTTTCACATTAAAAAAAATAGGCTAATAAAAGCAAAATAATAAAATAAAATAAACATTTAAAAAAGATTTTTAAGTAAACTTTGATTTAAGGATGCTTAAATATTTGGGCAAGGAAAAAAAAACAGACTTTGATGAAATACAGTTAATTTGCCTTATTGGTCAAAAAATTATTTCTTGTGGTGTTTTTGTGGCCAGAAAGGGTGCTCTAATTGACAGCGAGAACTACTTGTGAATGTAGTCCACATTTTTGAAAACACTACAATTGTCTGGCCTGCATGATTTCCCCATGGTTCAATTTGACAAGAGAAACTGAGATGAAAACGAGAGAGAGAGAAAGAGAGGAGTTAAAATGAGGGCATGTGGCAGGGTCTTTTTAGCATATGTCACACAGCAAAATTCTCTTTCATTCCCGTTTTACCTCTGACTGTCTTTCTTGCCAGATCCACAATAAATCTGAGTCGGATTCCCACTAAACTACAACCTGTCAAGGTCACAAGAAACTGGCTACATTCACCGTGCTTTTCTCGTGGTTGTTGCGTTTTTTTTCTTTCATGTGGGATTTCAGTACTAACTAACAGAGATGGAGATGTGAGCTGTGTGTCGTCTGCATGTTTTAGATTCAGTCATCGTCTTTCCATTGGAGTCGCTCTCATCAGTTCTGACCCAAATGTTGTGCTGCACACTCAAGCAATAAATCAAAAAGCATTCAAAGCCACTTTCAGTCAATTAAGGTTGGACAAATGAACCCATGTCGGTTAGACTCATTTATTAAATAACACTGACAAGACTTCTGCCTTATGGAAGTCACCTTTTGATATTTACTTTCGTCACTGTCACTATATGTTTTCAGGCATCATTCATGATTTGTATCGTACTGGATTAGCACAGCATGATCTTATCGCACTGTATAGTCTTTCTGGGTTTCTCGAGGACATGTGTGAAATGTGTTTATAGTGCTTTGGCTATTACAGAGGTCTTGAAAAACTGTTCTGCAGCTGGTTATTGCTCTCTGTGCAGTTCAGTACATGCCTAAAGGCTAATATTATGTGTGTGTTCGACTAGAAATGGCAATTTAATGCACATTAACATTTCACTGCACTCTTTTAGTTCACCAAGGAACTATTTCTCCCCTCTTTCATATAAAAACGTGTATTTATTTCGAAAATGTTGAGCTCATCAAAGCAAATGTCATTCTGCAATGTTCCTTGGCTTGCGAAGGCTCATAGGGTTTGTTTTTCGAAAGGATGTAAAGAGTAAGAAAAGAGCAAGATAGACCATTCTACTGCTGACTTGCATGCTCTTTATTCTCAAACACACACACACACACACACACACACACACACACACACACACACACACACACACACACACACACACACACACACACACACACACACACACACACACACACACACACACACACACACACACACACACACACACACACACACACACACACACACACACACACACACACACACGTCTGGTTTACTATCTTTGTGGGGACTCTCAAAGCTGGTTTAAGCTGGTCAAGTGCTTGTCCTAAGCAACTAGCTCCAGCTCAGGACCATCTTATAACCAGCTCAGGACCAGCTTAAACCAGCTCATGATCAACTAAGGACCAGCATAAACCAGCTCAAACCAGCTGCCATGGTTCAAAACATACCTAACCAGCATATGCTGTTTTTTTCAAAAGGGAAGTCATTACTGTTTTCAAACAGGTTTCTCCTGCGTCAAACACATTGTCTGTTCACGCCGAAAACTATTGTTATTGATTGAGCCAATGACCAGGATGCAATGATGCAAACCAATGTTCTGATAGCACCACAGAGCCACAGTATTTCCACTTTTCTGGGAAATCAACCTGCAACCTGTATGGATACTCATTAATTTTTTTTAGGTCATTATTTTTTCCATTTGGCGCAGAAATCACAGCAGCTTCGAAAAACAGTTCAATTTGCCCGTGATTTTTCATATACTTTCTTTAATAAAACATTTGATTCTCAAGACCCACTGAGCTGAAGGTGATTTCTGCTCACTGCACTGTGATCTGATAGTGTAATTAAATAATTTAGGAATTCTCATGAATTTACATGTGGGACGAGATTCAGAAATGTCAGTATATATTAAAACCAAACCTAAGGGACTAAAATGAATGTCCTCGAAATGCGACAAATTATACTAATCATGGCCTTTGCTAGTCACATCTGCTACCAAAAGGTGTCATTTTTGGTCTTCTATCTTCCCATTTCCCCCACAAAATCTATACACTCAATAGATTTTCATTACTGTTATCACATCTTTTTTTGGAGCTTGACAGTCTGGCAGTGTTATTTTTGTATTATTTATATTCTATTTTAATATTTATGAATATCTTGAGTTAGCTTTTATTTTTATATTTGTTATACTTTGTTTTAGTATTTTTTTATATTTCTATTTAGCTTTAATACATTTTTATTTCACTATCTAATATTTGTTTTATTTCTGAACATACAACATATCAAAAGAAATAAGCCTCTGCATTTACACAAAAACAAAACAAAAATTCTAGTTTCATGTTGATCAAAACATAAATGGAGTGTATTAAGTCCATCAACACCCCCAAAGCTTCACAGTCCTATATCTCTTTGTGGGTTTGACATTTCAATCAGTAATGTTAGACAGTTTTGATTTATATGCTGTTTCTGCTTCTTTACTTGTTTTCGGATCTGGAGATTACCGTGTAAAAGTGAAAACATGGATTGCCTGAAAAACTTCTTTCCTCCCACAGCCACCAGGGAATACCGTTTCCAATAAAGGGTGTACATGGTCTGCAACAATGCTTAGGTAGGTGGTACGTGTCAAAACGTGTTCCCCAGGTAAGCGTCGCACAAGCACCCGGCCATCCACGTGATGTAAAATAACTTATGATTCATCTACGGCTGGTAGGGATTACAACAAGCTTATTCATCACTAACCCTAAAATTTACAAAAATCCTGCCCCCACATCAAGATGTTGGGTCTGGGAACACACCAGTGGCAGGGCTCAATCCGAGGGGTGGGATAAACGGTTGTCTTTCAAATTCCCTCTGCACGCAATAGGATAGCGCTACAACCAACCAGAGCAACGAAGAAGGTGAAGCGGAGCTAGTTGATAGATTAAACTTTCGCCGTATCCGGTCAGCAAAACTCAGAACACATCTTCCTTTCTAATGAATGACTTCAGTGCCATTCTTTGTTCTTTCCTCAAATGTCTTCCAGAGTCGCGGCCAAAGCCGATTCGAAAGACCGCTGTTCGCCAGCTTTTTTTCTTTACAAGTAGCACGCGGAAACCGCCATAAATCTGCCGTCATTATGTTAAGCCCGCCCACCGACTCTATACACGATGTGATTGGCCTGACCAGAGTTTGGTTTTTCCAGCTCGCAAGCCAACGAAGAGTTGCTAGACGACCCTGGCTGCAAATTAGATTTGCTGCCGCTAGGGTGCGTCTAGATTTCTAGATCTTAAAACAGTTTCTCATGACAGAATATGCTAATCAATGACTTGAAGACAGTTAACTCCACATCAGCTACATAAATTCAACAACGAACCATTCAGAAACGTCCTGTTGCCTTCTACATGTTGTCACATCTTCTCGAATCTCTCCATCATTGTCCAACTCCGGTTCGAACATAAAAGGCTGAACAGTTTCAGACCTTTTCAGTGCATGTCTGCGTGAGGTAATCGGAGCTGTTATCTCGAGCTCTTGAAGCTCCGCCCTCTTCTTGAAAGAGGGCCGGGAGCAGCAGCTCATTTGCACTTAAAGGGACACACACAAAAACGGTGCGTTTTTGCTATAAAAATGATCTGTGTGGTATTTTGAGCTAAAACTTCACATACACACTCTGGGGACATAAGAGACTTATTTTACATCTTTTAAAAAGGCATTATAGAAACCCTTTAAACAAACTCCTGAAGGATTGCCTTAGCAAATATCACTAATAAACAAACACATTTTTATGACTGAAAGTTGAAATGTATTCTCTAGTGCTGAAATGTGAAACAGAAGTGAGGAGTATTGGGGGAGACAGATGACACAAGGGAATATGAGAGAAAGAAAGAGGAGATCCAGAAAGAGGAGAGAGAGAAGCTCTTTTCTAAAACAGTCCATCCATCACATAGCGTATGGAGCGGTGAGGAGGAACAGATTTAACTCAACGAGAGGCGTGACGGTCATACACCCACATTCACACACACAGAGATGCCTAACTCACAAGCACAGTGAGGAACAGGACTGTCCACACACACAAACAGATACACACCCTCAGCGGCCCCAGTGGGAGTGGAAGAAGGCCTTGCCAAAGACTGAGACAAGGACACACACCAGTGCCTGCCCTCCACGTGCTGTTCACGGGTGAATTGTGAGCTTGTGTGTACGTGTGTCTGGTAGACCTCTGGAGTATGTTTGCATGGCCCTGAAGGCGTCAGAGCGTACTGGGCTCACAGCACGTCGGGTTCCCACCGGGACCGTGGTGAGGGAGCGTTCCCACTGGGATTGTGGTGTTTAATAACTTGACTGGAACATGAGCCACACACATAAACACAGAACAACACAAACAAACACCCACAACAGAGTTTGAGTAAAACTCTGTAAACCAAACTAGATATATAGTCTCAGACGTTATTGTCATGGTATTCCAAGGTAATTGATACCAACATTCTACATTCTAATACTACATTCTGAACCTGATTTCAAGCTTCAAAAAGACACAAAAAGTGTTTAATAAATGTAGTGCATGACTTCCATAATACCATCTGAGCAAACCATTCACTGAAAAGATTTGAGACAAATTAATGATTTATTGATGAATCAGATATAGGTGCTTCTCAAGCCTACATTGGTGACTGACTATATGGTGTTCAGAATGAAATGGGTGTTCATCTAATCTTGTCAATCACAATGAAAGAATACACACACACACACACACACACACACACACACACACACACACACACACACACACACACACACACACACACACACACACACACACACACACACACACACACACACACACACACACACACACACACACACACACACACACACACACACACACACACACACACACACACACACACACACACACACACACACACACACACACACACACACACACACACACACACACACACACACACACACACACACACACACACACACACACACACACACACACACACACACACACACACACACACACACACACACACACACGCAGCCTTGAGTCTGACGTTTATTCGTTCTCATTTTTAGATCATCACTATTTTATACTAAATAAATAAATAAAATATGTTGTTTGAATTAATATTAGGTGAATGTTCATTTAAGACACAATATTGTCAATATCGACTGTTTTTGCACTACTCCACCAAAGAAAACATTTCCAAATTGAGTCACAACAGAACATTTCATGTTTTATATTTAAAACACTAATCTCATAACATTAGTGCAATTGTAACTGCAGTGTAAATGCATTCATTGTATCCCTGTGCTGGAATAAACAATTTGTATAAAATACATCTAACTGCCACTTCAGATGCAGCTTCTGTACCTCTACAAATATGGATTTTGTTTACTGAATTCATTTGAATGGTAATAGCTCTGTAGTGTATCATAATTCAGATTGAATTTATTGAATACATTTAAGAATTTACATTGATGGAGATACATCTTAAAAGTTGTAAAAACAAACCTGTAAATCAACTTGAGATTATTTTCTAGTTGTTATTCAGGCTTCACTAAATCCTGAAAAGTGTCCTCCTTTTTGGTGTTAAAAACTGTGACAATTCTTCCTTCATCAGACCACCAGCCCAAGTCTACTTCTATTTCTTTCATGAAAACTACTTCTTCTATTTTAGTTTGTGACTCGACTTCAACTTCAACATCAGACTTGGCTGAAGTTCACTTCTATTAGCTATTAACTTTGTAATCTTCATTAGACCAAAGTCCAAAGTGGGAATTTAGAGTTTAAGTTGAGTCTAATGCTGGATTTCACCCAAAAAAAGACAGCAAAAATCATTCAATATTGATATTATAAGTTAGTACTTCACCAGAGGGTCTCAGTTGAGCTCATTAATATCAGCAGTCAGTACTTTACACAGCACGGTTCACACCAAAAAATTCAAATGGAAACCAATTTGATAGACATTAAACTTGATATGCAGTGTAACAAAATATAACCTTTCCTGCTGGAAACACCGGCTCAAACCAGCATGAAGTTTTGGCTAGTGCTAGTATGATGCTAATTTGGTTGATGGACCGATTGAACCATACTGTTCATGATAGCAAAATGTACAATATAGGTCAATCTACCCAACCTTGTATTTTTTACTGGTTAGGCTATTTATGCAGCACCCCAGCATTTCACAATGGAGACTAGCATCCAAAACACTGTTTATCAGCAGGGCTACACAAGATCCATGTTTGAATCTTGTCAGCATCAGACTGTGAGAAATGGTTTCTTATGGAGTCAACGGGAGTATGTCTGCAGGAGGGTTGATGCTATATTCTTGATTCTCCTGTTGAGGCATTGTTCTGTGGAGAAAGCTTCACTAGCTATTGATCACAACCTTTTGACCTATCCTCGTGTTAACGTTAAACTATATCTCAAAGCTGACACCAACAGCTATTGAACACAGAAACACACCATACAAAATTCTGTGCTTTATAGTGGTCAATGTCGGACTATTTGTCAAGAATGCAAGGGAGAGAGGGCAAAGAGACTCAGATACACACACATACACACGCACGCACGCATGCGCACAAACACACAAATTATTTCACTCACAAATACCAGTGTAAATATTTATATGTTTCACTCACAAATACCAGTGCAAAACACTAACTTTCTAACCAGCCTTTCTAACTAGGGAGGTAGGGAGGTGCTCACTAGTCGGTCTTTAACAAGTTTCACTATATTAGTGAGGACATTTTTGAATATTGTGAACATTTTGGAAATCAGAAGCAATTATCATAGTTATCAAATTCATTCATCCATGCCTTAATGGACCTTGCTTTGTGCACTGGTGTCAGTCAAGTTGGAACAGGAAGGGGCCATCCCCAAACTGTTCCCACAAAATTGGGAGCATGAAATTGTCCAAAATGTTTTGGTATGCTGAAGCATTAAGAGTTCCTTTCAATGGAACTAAGGGGCCAAGCCCAACCCCTGAAAAACAACCCCACACCATAATCCCCCCTCCACCAAACGTTACACTTGGCACAATGCAGTCAGGCAAATGCCGTTCTCCTGGCAACCACCAAACCCAGACTCGTCCATCGGATTGCCAGACTGAGAAGCGTGATTCGGCACTCCAGAGAACACGTCTCCACTGCTCTAGAGTCCAGTGGCGGCGTGCTTTACACCAGTGTTTCCCAACCTTTTTTCAGTCATGGCACCCTTTGACAATTTTCTCCGTTTTGTGGCACCCCCTCGCATACGTTACGCTAGGGGTGTAATGGTACAGATTGCTCACGGTTCGGTTTGTATCGTGGTTTTAGGTTCACGGTTTCAGTACGGTTCAGTATTTGCTATGTTCAGGGAAAAAAGGACTACTGTCAAATAAAAATAAAGAAAATAATAAGAACAAATAATTTAAATACAAGCAGCAGCACAAATAAATACTTTTGAGCAAAGATACTAATAAAATAAACTATGCTTTTCAGGTTTTTCAGGTACGTCTAACATTAGTTTTCAGGTACAGAAATTGATCAAATGTAAAATAACATTGCATATTTGAATGTATAAAATAAAGATTAATCCTATTAAACTTACAAAAGCTATTCAATCAAGAGCAGTGAGTGATGTCCTTGTCTTTTGCCTAATGCACGGATATGCGTCGTCTTTCTCGACTGTATAAAGTTTACTCAAGGCATATACAGACTATGTCTGCTAGAATACTCATCAAGATGGACATGTTGACATACTTTTTGTGTGAGTTTGTCCGTTAAAGAGCGAGACTTGAAAGAAAACTCAATATTTGCGCGCTGTGAGATGTGTGCACGCTTTCGGATGAGTGCACAGAGACAAATTTTCTCACAGCGTGCGCGCGACTTCTCATTCGCGTCTTCTGGCACTACACCCGGGTGATGACGGCGAAAATGACTGGTCATATTCGAACATACGGCAGCACTCGCATGCATTGAACAAAGTTTACAAAGAGAAAATTATTTGAAAAATGTGAAGAAAAAAAATTTTATTTGAAGGACTTTTACATGGCACCCCTGCTCTCGTCAGACGGCACCCCAGGGTGGAAACACTGCTTTACACCACTAGATCCGACGCTTTGCATTGCACTTGGTGATGTAAGGCTTGGCTGCAGCTGCTCGGTCATGGAAACCCATTCAATGAAGCTCTCTACGCACGTTCTTGAGCTAATTTGAAGGCCACATGAAGTTTGGAGGTCTGTAGCTTTTGACTCTGCAGAAAGTTGGCGATTTCTGCGCACTGTGCACCTCAGCATGTACTGACCCCGCGTTTTTCAGCGATGATACTAACAAAAAAATGATCATGGTGTATCATGTTAAAAGTATCATGTTTTTTTCTTTAAAATTTCTTATCCATAAATATGAATTCTGTGTCATAGTATCAAAGTGCCGTGGTATTACCATGAAGGCAGTGATCCCATGACTGTAGGTCTACTATGTTACCACCTACAATATTGTTGTTTTGATAAGGGAAACCCAAACATTTTTATCTCTATTTCAAGATTTGCAGGCCACAGTTCAGGGCTTGACATGGCATGACTCGACTTCAACTTCAACATCAACATCAGACTTGGCTGAAGTCAGATTCACTCACACACTCCCACACACACAAAGAAAGTTATATAAAAGACACTTTAAAGCACCCAGCCAAAAAACCCATGCACAGTACTATCAAACAGACACAATGTGAAGTGTAATTAGTGCTGTCTCTACTTCACTGCACTGCACCTCATCACACGCTCATGCTTTCTTACTCTCTCTCTCTCTCTCTCTCTCTCTCTCTCTCTCTCTCTCTCTCTCTCTCTCTCTCTCTCTCTCTCTCTCTCTCTCTCTCTCTCTCTCTCTCTCTCTCTCTCTCTCTCTCTCTCTCTCTCTCTCTCTCTCTCTCACACACACACACACACACACGCACACACATACATACACAGTAGGATGTGCAATTAGAGGTGTCCTGCTAAGCTCTGTAGTCGCACTCTATTGCTGCCATGTAACATCACCTCAAACAGAGCAATGTCGCTGTTGTCTCTTCCTCCTCCTACTTTGCACCTTTCTTCTTTCTCCAATTTGTCTAATTCTTCTTAAAACTTCACATTTGTTTGCATGCTTTCTTATGAGAATCTGTTAATATGTGTGAATCACAAACAGTCACAGAACTGTGTGTGTTTGCCTCTCACCTTGTATAACGACACACACTGCTACACAGTGTCCTGTGCTCTGTGCAACAGGAAGTTCTTTAGAACAATTAAAAATGATTACTTATTAAAAATAGATTCAATGGTGAAAAAAGATTCAGTGGTTCTTTTTTGTCATCACATAATTGTCCTTTATTTAACCAGGAATTAAAACTCTCTGAGACTAAAAATCATTTACAGAAGTGACCTGGACAAGAAAAACAACTCAAGATGAATAAATATAAAGCACATACATGCAAATATATATATAACAAATTCCAATGCTTAAGTCTGTGTGTCACTATTATTATACAGTAGCCTGGCGTGGCCATACTCAATTCTAGTCAGAATATGAGTCTGGTACCGCTCCATTGAGTTTTGATTATGGGGCGTGTTTCAACCGAGCCAGGAAAGACCTCAATTGGATAGACCCACAACCAATCAGAGCAACGGAGCGACGCATAACGTTAGTTGTCAAATGTCAACAGAACTCAACTGCACTGTGTTGCCAAGTCCGTGTTTTTCTCCATGTCCGTGGGTTGAAGCGACCCCAATTATGTGATTATATAAACCCAGGAATGCGAATTTTAGCAGGCAACCTTGCCAAAATAACATATTTTGCCAACCAAACGCCATTTTTTTCCGGAGAACCCCCCGGAAAGTTATTGTTTTGGGCTATAGTTTTGAGTAGCAATTGTGCGCGACATTGCAAAAACACTTGGCAACCCTGTCTGCACGCACGCTGGATTAAGTAACGTTACAAGAAAAAGATGAGTGTAAACGATCTTTGCCAGTAATAAAATAATTTAAGGATACACAGAGTACTTACCAACACGATCATCGTTTCTGAGAGAAATAGTGAAGGTGAATGCATATACGAACAAGTTCTCAGTTTAGGATAAGAGCAAATTCAACCCAAGAGTCTTCGATGACGTGGATGATTACGTTACTGTTTATCATCTGTCCATCATCGTCTAAAGCCCGCCCTGACAATTTCATTGGTCCGAACAGTTTCTGTTCGGGCATAATTACTCCTCTATGGAGCGAGTCCAGACCGAATTGCCCGAGCAAAAAATTTTGTGGGCGGGGCTAAATTCGGCTGGCATCCAGGCTAATTATACAGCTCTTCTATATACAAATCACAACAATGGTTTCTTTGGGTGGATAATTGCATGATCATTTCATATTATTATTACTTTATATATATATATATATATATATATATATATATATATATATATATATATATATATATATATATATGAAAGTTTTATTATTAAAAAATGTTATGGGACTGTGTGTCCCAGTTGAGCCTGTTGCAGTCATGGCTGAGATCATTAAAAAAGATATTTAGAGCCTGAATTTAGTTTGTATTTACAGTTGCAATATTGAATCTCAAATCTCTCAGCTGAAAAAGTTTTCAGCATGCTTTAATAAAAAAAAAATTATTAATGGGGTGGTTGATTATGATTTCACTCTTTAGTTAGTGTGTAATGTTGCTGTTTGAGCATAAACAATGCAAAATTTGTGACGCTCAAAATCTGCAAAATTGTGACGCTCAAAGTTCAAAGCAAAGGGAGATATTTTCTTTTAAAGAAATTGCTTTTTAAGGACTACAACAAACGGCTGGTAGGGAATACAATGAGCTTCTTCAAAGGTTTGTGACATCACTAACCCTGAAATTTACATAAACCCTGCCCCCGGTAACACACAGCAAAGGGGGTGAGATTATCATGACAAAATATGCTAATCAATGACATGACGATAGTTAACTCCGCATTAGCTACATACATTAATCAACTAACCATTCAGAAACGCCCTGTTGCATGTGCCTATCTAGGTGAAAGACTGTCTCTGCATAAGAAGATCAACACCTACTTCATCATCGCAACTTTGGTCCCGCCCACTGGCGTGTTAGTGAGATGACGAGGAGAGAAGAGAGATACAGGATCACTGCATGGACTGAAAATAACATTACCTTTCAAAGGACCCTAATGCTAGGAATGTATTTTCAACTATGTGAATGTCTCAGTTGAACATTATTTATTTGTATTCAGTAAATTTCACTGTGGATTCTTTGGTAAATCAGTCAGAAATTTCGGCACAGGCTTTGCAAACAGACTTTAACGATATGGACATGACAGTATTGCCACAACAACATGTAGGTAACTGTGTTAATTCAGCAACATGTAGGTAACCTGATCTGTGACCAGTGATTTTTGATATGTAATGATTCATGTAGGCAACAGTCAGATGTTCTTTGTCTATGTGTCAGTAAATCAAACCAGTGACTAAATAGTCAACTTCACATCGTTTCTCTTAATAGGATGAAAATAATCTGTTATTTTAACTGTGATTAAACTATATATAGAAAGCGATCAAAGAACGCTCCCTTTACAATCGCTGGAGCTGTCAATCAAACGGGACGCATTGGACTCTCGCTAAAACTCCTGTTAAAATCAACAAATCTCTTATTTACGATGATGAAGTGCAGAAATCAAGTTGCAATGACGAGATCACTGCATTCATGCACTCAACATGTCTGTGATAGTCTACAGTGCTCATCACTCCAACATTTCATACCACTATCTAAATATAATGCCAAATGCTATAATCAACACTTTTCACCATTAGTTAACCTTAAGAGCTGTAATAGCAAAAACATGTTATGAGTTTTCAAAAGAGTTTTACGTAATACTTATTTCATATGCAAAGATGTCAGCCAATCACAGCAGTGGGCATTTACACTGATGTCTCACAACAGAGCATTCAAATCAGAGGGCTAAATTCCATTTTATTTCTAAATTAGGACAATTGTTGATGTAAAAAATCATACAAAAATTTTAAGTGCACCCCAGGAAACATAAAACAATAAAACAATGCAGTTAATGACCCCTTTAACTTACAGTACAGTGGGTTCACTTGAAAAGATTATATATTAGGCACATTACCTTTTGGAAAATGTATCTTGCAGGCAGTTCACTGGCTTTTGGAAAAGAGATTTTCAGCCATTTTCTGGGAAAATTCTTTTTTTAAGAGGAAATATGTGGATGGTAACAGGGTAGGGAGTGAAGCTGTGCCAGTGGAGGTGACTCGTTCTGTTTTTCACCAAATCTCTTTTTTCCCCCTTGCTCCATCCTTTTTTCCTGTCTGTGTTGCTTCACAGTTGTTGTGCGTATTAGTGCATTCAGGCTCTATGCTCCTAATTGGCTGTTAGCACTAAACTGCAGGCAGGTCCCTGGGAAGCCAATCTGCCTCAGAAAAGAGTAAACACAAACACATAAACACAAATAAACACATAAAGAAAAGGTCTGCCAAGCACAGAGTCACAGTGGGACTTCACTTTCCCAAACGTTACGTAGCACTGAGCCATACATCATTACTTTGACTGATGTTTAAACATATCTGAATGAGGGATCAGCAATGACAACAGGAGAGCAACAGGCTATGTTCGTAATGCTAGCAGATTACTACATATATGTAGATTACTACAATACTAGCAGATTACTACATAGTGTGCAGTATACACCGTGTACTGCCTACTTAAAAAAAAATTCCAAGGGGAAATGGTGTACTGTATATATAACGTCTCCGGTTACGTATGTAACCTAGGTTCCCTGAGAACAGGGAACGAGACGCTGCGTCAGCTTGACGCTACGGGGAACGCCTCCAGCGTGACAGGTGTCTGAGCTACAATCGAATCACATCAGTCCTACTGACCGGCGACAGACGATGATGTCATCAGGGTGCGACCAGGAAGTATATAAGGGCGCCTCTGCCAACATGACACCGCCCTTCGTCTTCAGGGACTGTCCGGCAGGCAAACCCTGAGGCATGGCAAAGCGACGCAGCGCCTCGTTCCCTGTTCTCAGGGAACCTAGGTTACATACGTAACCGGAGACGTTCCCTTTCGAAAGGGAACTCGCGCTGCGTCAGCTTGACGCTACGGGGAACGAAATACCAACACCGCCATGCCGAGGGGAGTGCATGCCTACTGGCAGTGACCACTGTCAGAACAAACAAATTCAACTGAAATGCCTGAACCACTCCCCCTCTGGTCACATAAGGCTGTCAGTGACAGCATTCCCTATGGTCATAGCCCAAGCTATAAGCCCGAGTAGGAAGCTTCGAACACATAGAGAAGTTCTACCCAGGCCGCTCAAAGGCCCGGATCCAACCCATTCGAAAGAAGGGGGCTCCTTTAAGGGAATGTGGCTAGGGGGCCCTAGGGCGCCCCAGCCAGCCACTACCGCCACCAAGGAGGCCTAGCTTGGTGCCTTTTTCAACGGGCACTTCAGCCGGGCCATCCCTGTCTGTTCGATAACAGAGCCTCTGGACACTCGCCTCCTGAAGAGGCATCCAGTCCCAGGGACTGCAGAATGGCAGTGGCCTCCTCGGACCGGATCTCAGAGACGGGAATCCCGGAGAGCAGCACTCAGCACAGCGCTTTCTACCCTTGCCAGCGAGGGGAGTAATCTCCTCAATCCTAGGATCTACTGAGCTATTATCAGATAGAAACACTCAGGAGGCCAGACTGGCCTAAAAACTGATCTAATTGGGAGGCCACCCTAGGGGCCTACGACCACCCGATCAGGCCCAGGCAGCCTTGGCTCACATATGACCCTTCCGAAAGGAGGGGAGCTTAAAGGGGGCTGCCCGGTAGGTAAACCAGGTTGCAGGCTGAAATCCCCTCCTTGGGGACCAAGTAGCAGAAGCGACACCAGTCGCGCTAGGGTGACCACTAGCTGTCAGCATCATGCCAGTCAAAAGTCTTTGAACTGAGATCCAAAGCCCCATTAGGGAGGCCTAGTGAGGCCCAGTGAAAAACTGCAATGTTATAACCTTGGGCTGACAGTAGCTTCTCTGCTGGCTGACAAAAAATAAACATCCAACTGCTGACAAGGGTTATAGTTGGGAACTGCTACTTGAAACCGACATCGTTGGGGAGTAATATATATAGTGTACACAAGGGGCTGAACTTTGCAGAGGCCTACCAAGGCTGACTACCTATGTTCAAGGTTGCAGCTAGTAATTTGCCAACCTCCCCAAACGTCGGGACTCACTCGCAAGGAGGCCTAACTCTGAGGCCTACCACTTGACCTGGAGTCTACTGCCAAGACTGCCCCAGCTGGCTACTCACAGCCAGCTGGCCTAAAAATCATCCCAGCCTAGCTGGGTGACCCATCCCGAAGGCCTCCAATTCCTTCTGGAGCCAACTGTACAATGGTGCAATCTTATCGGCAGCGCCTACAAACACTGGAACCTAATCACATTGTCCATAGCAGGGTACTCGGCAAACCAAACGCCCTGTACCCCCTAAACGGGGGGAGTACCACATACGCCACCCACCTCATGAAGGTCCTAGCTTTAATAGCGCCTATCATACCATGTGAGGGCGTCAGCCATGGAAATGCTCTGGCTACAAGGGAGCTCACGACCAAACCTACATAAACAAAAAGGTTGTGAAGTGCTGCTCAACCCGAGCCATGGGTGAGGCAGAATGATACAGAGCTGGATGTGGAGGTACTCAAATCTACCCTGCTTTGTCAGGGGAGTACGACCAACTGGCCATGAAAATTTATATTAAAAAGGCCAGCGCCTGCCAAAAAACTGGCGGCCTCTAAACACTAGCTCTGGAGGGCCGGGTTGAATATGCATACGGAATTTTCGTACTTGCATGAAAAAACGCCTTAACCCTGCCCCACGACTACTGGCTAAGTCGCTATCAATTCTGCACAGCACCAACCTGCATTACAAGCAAAGGCCCCAGAACGCAGGCAAGGGGGCGGGCCTTGGCCGGACTACTCTGCGTAAGAGGAGGCTGCATTAGGGACAAATAATAAAGCTAAGTTCAAAAAAGGAACAGCTACCCGGAGCGCTAGCGCTTCTTGGCGCGCGACTCCGTAATCCCTAGAAAGCCTAGGCCAATCTAGATCTATACCCGAGATCCCGAACAGGGCCACTATTATTGCATTATAGCAAAAAGGGCACTCGAGTAAAGTGCCAGTCATTACATAGATCTGGCCCTAGATCTAACTGTAGTTCTAGCATAGTCTGATCCTGCATTCTCCAGAAATTTATACTGAGAGAACAAACAGACCGCCTTACCCTGAGGCGGCTACCAGTTAGTAGTTTAATACTAGGAGAAAAAATGCCTAGCCTTTCCTCAGAAAAACAAGCCCCTCTTTTTTTTTTTTTTTTTTTTTTTCGCTACAAACCCTCAGGAAAAAGCAGCAAACCCAGCGTTAATTCTAACGCATTTTTAGAACTGGGAAAAATAAAGGGGTGTACAGCACACACAGCGTGTAGCATATATAGTATTTGCTGGCCTCCACTAGCACTACTAGCTCAATTATACCAAGCTTAAGCAACTGGTAATCGTTCTAGCCAACCTAACAGGGGAACTACAGGCCCTTTTAGAAATATCCAGCGATCCCCGAAGCCCTCAGCAGGGAGCATAAGTCAGAAATATATGAAATAATTTCCCATTTATAGGGGACTTACCCACTCTCCTGCGGCACACCATGATATCGACCCACAAGCTTTATTCCCATATGAATGCTTAGGTGTAATACTACCACGGGGCTGAGGGAGGCGCACTCACGCCCCAAGCCAGGCAGGCCGTCAGAGTCTGACGGATTCTCCGCTCATCATGGGCCCGCCCGGCCTGGTGTAAAAGCGCCTGTGGAGAAAGAACTAGGAGAAGGACGCCTCCCTAGTCTCAGCGCGCCCTAGGGGGAGGAGATCTGTCCCAGCGTGGTCTTCTTCGCTGGAACCGACCTCGCTCTCCAGCGTCCTTCCGACTCCTAGTGCGGGAGTCCCGCCTCTTTTGCGCCCTACTCCGCCACTGAGGGGGCGCACAAGAGGCGACACTGGCTCGCTGGTCCTGTCGCTGCTCCTCGGGCCATGACGGACCAGGGCCTCCCGCCTGCCTGGGTGCGGCCCCGGATCTCCGCGGAATGCATGATTTAAATGCAGCTGAGCGCGCCTTCGCCTCTCTGAATCTTTCCACCACCGCCTCGACGGAGGTGCCAAAGAGTTCAGAGGGAGAAACCGGGGCATCGAGGAGAAAAGCCTTCTCTTTCACCCCGATGTCCGCAAGGTTCAGCCACAGATGCCTCTCCATAGCTACCATAGCCGCCATTGAGCGCCCAATGGCGACCGCCGTTTGTTTGGAAGCACGGAGAGCCAGATCTGTGGTGAGGCGGAGCTCAGCCATCGCGTCAGGGGGTAGGCCCTCCCCCTGATCAAGATCCTTCAGCAGGTCGGCCTGGTATGCCTGCAGCACCGCAGTGGTGTGCAGTGCTGCAGCGGCCTGACCCGCTGACGTGTACGCCCTGCCATTCAAGCGCGAGGTGTTTCTCATCGCTTTAGACGGCAGGGTGGGAGCTCTAAGTGTCGATGGCCTCCCCGATGCGAGATAGTTCGCAAACGTCTCATCGATAGGAGGCATCGACACGTACCCAGACTCGGCCAATCCTTCGACATCAGCGAAGCTTCCACGCTGATGCCGAATTATCCTGGCCGAGTATGGGTTCTTCCATGCCCCCACGATCTGCCCGTGCAGATCGGGGAGGAATGGAAGGCTCCCCAGAGGTGATGGGTTATGGCCAGAGAGAAAGCGATCATCCAGTCGACCTGGACGCTCGGGTTCTCTCCTAGCACGCCGCCAATGTAACTCCAGCCTGTTGGTGGCGCGCTCCATAACATCCATCAACTCCGCATACACGGGGCAAGATGGCTGAGAGGGTTCGGCCTCAACCGATTCATCACCACCCTGCCCAGCCATCCTCTGCTCGATTGGAAGAGCATCAGCTGACGAGGAGGAGAGATCCGACTCCTCCTCCGCCAGCCGCCCCTCGCGACCTGGCTGATCGTCTGTGAGGACCACACCCTCCTCCAGGCGACGAGCCAGGTCCGTCTGGGAACCCCAGGACCTACGTCGCCGCTCAGCCTCAGCGTGAGCAGGACCGTCCCCAGACGCTGGCCCCTCTTCCCTCGAGAAGAGGGCCAGGCGAGAGCGGAGCGTTCGGATGGGAAAACGCTCGCAATTCGCGCAAGAGGCTCCCTCGAGAACCTCCCGCGCATGCTCTTCCCCCAGACAGTACATACAGAGATTATGCGTGTCTTCAGGCGTCAGATACCTCGGACACGGATCCGCGCACTTTCTAAAGTGCCGCGTCTTCTGTGCGCACTTCATCCTTCAACTAACGTGATTCTTTTCTATGTAGTACACCAGACAAGACAGTCACTGAAGACGAAGAAGCGGTGTCATGTTGGCAGAGGCGCCCTTATATACTTCCTGGTCGCACCCTGATGACATCATCGGCTGTCGCCGGTCAGTAGGACTGATGTGATTCGATTGTAGCTCAGACACCTGTCACGCTGGAGGCGTTCCCCGTAGCGTCAAGCTGACGCAGCGCGAGTTCCCTTTCGAAAGGGAACAATAAATGCTTTAAATAGTATTATGCTGCATTATTGCCACTATGTTGTATGTGCAGTTTAGTAAGTGGCATCCAGTTAAAGGCACAGTATGTAAGTTTCACCGCTAGAGGTCGCTTATTCAAAACAAAGCCGTAGCTTGATGACGCCGTGAATGAGCGTGGACTCATGGGAGTTGTAGTCTTGACTCTTCACCTCCACAGGTTTGGGGGGCTCGGGGTCGGGTGATAGACTTCCCCTATCTGAGGGTTGTCCCCCCCTGAAAAATATATTTAAAAACCACATTGTGTATTGGAAATAATATATTGATATATACTTAAAATAATTGTGTAAGTAGTAAAACAATAAAAACGCAAACAGGGCAAAAAATACGTTTTAAAGGGGTGGTAAAACACATTGTTTTGAAGGCTTGATTGTGTTTGTGGGGTGCACTGTAACATGTGTTCATGCTTCGTTTTAAAAAAAAAATCATTATTTTTCATATATTTGACATTTATTCTACACTGCTCTGTCCCTCCTTGTAAAACGGTCTGATGCTTTCCGGGTTGTATGAAGCCAGTCCCTCAAAAATACGCAATGGGCTCAGATTGGTTAGCTGGCCCAGTGTGTTGTGATTCGCTAACCGCAGTGTACGTTTGTCGGAAACGTCACGCCCCTTACCTTACCGGTAGCCGGTAGACTGTGCTTTGGTCAGTATTAGAAACGATGGCGTCAATAAAACCACACCAATCTGAGCCCGAATCAGACCCAGAACATTTTAGTGAAGATGATCGAGCAGAACCTGTTCAGTCCTAATGAGTAAAGACTGCGGATCTATAGTGATCGCTACTGAATGGCACTGTTACTTTTGTATTTTTAGAACGATTATAGCCAAATATCTGTCGCAAGAACTAACCCAAAACACTAAACACTGGCTTTACTATAGTAGCCAAATCACACACAGAACCATGTTTAGCATGCCTGTCGATAAATAATACATAAAAGCTCTAATCAAAGAATCATTTACACTAATGCCAAGTTCGCTGTTGAGATTTTAACGTTAGTGTTTGTAACGATAGGTGTTCGTCGGATAACGTTAAGTATGAATAAGCATTTAACAGACTGGTTTGCAGAACAGTGTTGTCATCTGTTTACTTCCTTGCTACAACCTATTACAGGAAAACACATCGATGAAAAATAAATCAGACTTACAGGTTGTGGCCCGTAAACAGCTTCTGTTTGTAAACCCAGCTTTCAGGTCAAGCCGTTGTGCATATCCTGTATTGAACTCGCGAACATTGTGAAAGTTTTCCTCCGTGAAATGTGCTGCGGGAGGGAGCCCCGCGCGCGTCGTGCATTCACACACTGGCCGCGTTTGTCTCACGCAGCTGACGTTGTGCAAATCCGGTGTTGAACTCGCGAACATTGTGAAAGTTTCCCTCCGTGAGATGTGCTGCGGGAGCCCCACACGTGCCTGTTCCCTTCTGTCTCATACACACGTGCATATAACATGCTGTATGTTAAACGCTCTGCAACGCACCCCTGTCCCTATGAAGGCTGAACAAAGCAAGTACCCCAGACCTGCAATCCGGATGAATATAACAGCGTTTCCTCGGCATCGCGGCAACAACACTCCAGCCTAACTATACCACAACAGCGCCGCGATACAAAATGGCGCCCCGGCCCCCCCTATTTAATATTCTCGGAGGAGGGGTTTATGTAAATATTGAGCCTGGTGATGTCACCAACCCTGGAGGAATGTGTGTAGTCGCCTACTGGCCGTTTGCTGTAGTTCTTAGAAATGGATTTCCTTAAAAGCAAATATCTCCCTTTGCTTTAAACTTTGAACGTTGTAACTTTGCAGATGTTGTTTATCCTCAAGCAGCAACATTACACGCTAGCTAAAGTTAGAATAGTGAAATCGTGGTTTACCACCCCTTTAAGTTTAGAAACATTTTGAGTCCCCCCTCTCTTGCCTCACAGTGTTTTTTGTCGATCACACACCTCACCTACAAGTCCGGTGGGAGAGTACAAAGTTCAGTAGTTGTGGAACTCCAGTAAATAGTCTGTTGAGGCTCTTTTATTTACTTTAAACATTGGATTAAATAATTATTTTCTCTTTAATACAGACGATGCTAAGTTATTAATAAATTAGCAATGACATGCTTGTTGTAAGTCACCCACTACAACTAACATGGCCATAAGCCGATGTGTGAACTGACATTAGGCTAATATTGTAGATTTACCGCTATGTTGGGTTTTGCTCTGTGGAAGAAGCAATATAATTGAATAACTAAATGACCGTGTAGTGAACCTATGATATTTAAACAACTATTGCTTTGTATTGTTGGCCAGATAAAATGAGAGAATAGAAAAACTGACTTTTTTCAGTTTTCCGAACACATCTTCCTTTTTTAAGAATGACTTCAGTGCCGTTCTTTGTTCTTTTATCAAAGAAAAGCTTAACTCCAAGTCTTCCAGAGTCGCGGCCAAAGCCGATTCGAAAGACCACTGTTCGCCAGCTTCTTTGTTTTCAAGTAGCACGCAGAACCGCCGCAACCCTGCCGTCATTATGTTATGCCCGCCCACCGACTCTATACACGATGTGATTGGCCTGACTAGAGTTTGGTTTTTCCAGCTCGCAAGCCAACGGAGAGTTGCTAGACACCCTGGCTGCAAATTATATTTGCTGCCGCTAGGGTGCGTCTAGATTTCTAGGCTAGTCCCCCCCAGCTGTTAGATGAAATTTATGCCATGAGTGAATATATTAAAGTTTTATGAACGTTACGGTAGAATGAAGCAGGACGCGCCGAGAACCCTTGGGAGGGATGGCTAATGAGACAGACTTACGTGAAGATAAGGAGGATGTTTTACAATATACTAAAAGGCCTTTCAATTGCTAAAAATATATAAACTATCAATGAGATAGCAGAAGGCATGTAGTAGATTGTGCACAACAGGTTTTGAACTGGTTGATCATTTAGAAATTTGGGTATCAAAAATAATACAGTAGGCTTCATGTAGTGTTCATTTAATTTAGCCCTAAACATGATATTTCAAACAAAGTCTAACAGTCTGTTTTGCCATTGCACAGAGTCTGGTCTCTGTCCACTACCTGTATTCTCAAGGAGAACAGAGTCTGTGCACGGAAATGTGCCCTACGTATGGATCTCCTCTCAGTACTCATTACGCTGCTGTCAGTGTCTCAAGGCTTCCAACCGAGCCTGAGTCCTGAAACATGCCTCATATCCATCAAAAATGTTTTCCATGAGACCCCAGCCATGAATGCTTTATCTTTTATGTTTTATCTAAATATCCTCTGTTAGGAGGAAGCCTTATCTAAAATACCCAAATTCATTTCAACACATTCCAAAAAATCTAGAGAAAAACAGGGATAAGTGAATGACGACGGCGTTACACACCCAAATATGTGCCCACACACACATACACACACATCAGATTTCTGTCTGCCTACGCTGGGGACTTAATTATTGGCTCAGACTTGACTGGAGACAGACTTTTTATATTATTAACATCACTTCATTTCCATATTAATACTGGAGAACGTTTCTTATTAAAGAGAAAAGAGCTCATCTTCAAACACGGAAGAAAAAAGCACCTGCTGAAAAATACATCACATTGTTCAATGCGCTCAAGTCAAACTGGGTGCAGCAACGGAAAGCTGAAGGTCTCGTTTTTGTAGAAATAGGAGATTATTCTAAAAAGAACATGATGACTTTTATATTCCAATAAATCCATTTGCACTTCTCTCACATGTCCCCTGGGTCCTTTACATCCAGTTCTTTCATTTGTTTTTTTCTTCTTCATCTGACTTGCTTAATACCTGCGATATAACAGGGATGTTGCAATAGAGTAGTTAAATCAGTCGTCTATGTCTACTCTTTGCTGTGTGAAGACTCTTGCTATGGTTGGGCTGGTTTGTCTGCGAGTGAGCTTTGTTGAGAACTTTTCTGTGCTGTTTGAAGAGCCTTTCACAGCTCTGAGTCAAAGGTTGTTAAGACTGTATGTCTTAAGGCATTTCAAAAACTGTCAGGCCAGTTACAAGACTCCTCAGGTTGTTTTCAGAGAAAGCACAATGATGAAATGCAGGTGGGGGATAAAAACAAAATATATAAACACCGATCAGGCATAACATTATGATCACCTTCCTTATACCTTCCTTGTTGGTCCCCCTTTTGCTGCCAAAATAGCCATAACCCGTCAAGGCATGGACTCTACAGTTGCGTCCGAAAACCTAGGCAGCTGACCCGTTGCCTCGCTGGCTTATCAGACAATGACTAGTAAGGCAGCGTTTGTGCATGAAGGCACCTCACGAAACTCATTTCGGACAAATTTCTTAGGCAGTGTAACCGTTTACTGATGTACAGCAAAATAGAGAGAGCTTTGGTGAGAACTAAACAAATATTTAATTACTACATTAGTAATTTTGACTATAAATGACATCAGAAGTGGAAAATGTTGGTAAATACATTTACACACAAACTGACCAGCAAATGCAACTTTCGGACACCATCTTTTTTTCCCCCAGCTCAACCTTCACAGAATGGAAAGCACAGGATTGTGGGATATCAAAGGCAGCGAAGGATACATATATGCTGCATTCAAAACTCGATCAGATAAAGGTGAAGCTAACATTAGATTCAAGCCTTCCTCCCTTGAAATGTGTCCTCCGAAGGCAGCTTTTTCCAGGTTTCGGACGCAGCCCACTAGACCCCTGAAGGTGTGCTGTGGTATCTGGCACCAAGATGTTAGCAGCCGATATTTTAAGTCCTGTGTGTTGCGAGGTGGGGCCTTCATGGATCGCACTTGTTTGTTCAGAACATCCCACAGATGCTTGATTGGATCGGACCGTGATCAGACCACACG
Source organism: Gobio gobio (assembly GCF_949357685.1). Lineage (NCBI taxonomy): Eukaryota > Metazoa > Chordata > Actinopteri > Cypriniformes > Gobionidae > Gobio > Gobio gobio. The sequence continues at coordinate 16,207,284 of NC_137099.1, forward strand.
GCCCAGCCTTCACTCCCCACGTGCATCAATGAGCCCAGGACCCTGTCACCGGTTCACCACTGTTCCTTCCTTGGACCACTTCTGATACATACTGACCACTGCAGACCGGGAACACCCCACAAGAGCTGCAGTTTTGGAGATGCTCTGACCCAGTCGTCTATAGCCATCACAATTTGGCCCTTGTCAAACTCGCTCAAATCCTTATGCTTGCCCAATTCTCCTGCTTCTAACACATCAACTTTGAGTTCAATCATTACTCCAGTCTTCAGTGTCACATGATCCTTCAGAAATCCTTCTAATATGCTGATTTGGTGTTATTATTATCAATGTTGAAATATTAAAATGTTGCTGTGCTGGTTAACATTTTTGTGAAAACTGTGATGATTTTTTTCAGGATTCCTTGATGAATAGTAAGTACAACAGCACTTATTTGAAATAAAAAATATTGTGCAAAGTCTTTACTGTATCATTTGATCAGTTTAATGCAGACTTGCTGAATAAAAGTCCCAATATACTCAAGTTCTTTTTCATTCTTCCCTTTCGGGTAGGGCTGCAACATTAAAAATTCATTTTAATCCGTTATTTTAAGCAATGTTCTTGCACATCATGCCCAGTACTGTCCTCCAAACAATGTGTAATATAACGCCTATAAAACAAATATAGTGAATGTATCTAGGCTATGCTGTACATTATAAGAAAAAAAGGGTTAAAATACATTACAAAATTTAAATTTTAAACCTAAAATCACCAAATTGCTTATTGTTTTAAAGCAGAAATTATTAGGTTTATCAAAAATATACAAATGTACACAACCCTGTTAAGAACAACATTCCAATTTTTATTTTATTTTAACATAACAAAAAATCTTCTGACCCCAAAAGTTAAAAAAGGTATGGTATACATACTGTATCTCAGCCTTTAGATTATGTAATATTTGCTTTACAATAGATTTGAATTAGAGTAAATGGTTAATGTAAATGGACTGCATTTATATAGCGCTTTCAACAGACCCATGGCCATCCAAAGTGCTTTACATATTACCTCACATTCCCCCATTCACTCACTCATTCATACACCGACGGTGGTGTCACCAATGCAAGGCGCCATCCAGCTCGTCAGTAAAGGGTAAAACAACAAACAGCCATTGTTGCCAATATAACGTCATGCAATAGGCCTATCTAAATACAGTAAAAAAATTGCTTAAAAATAGTTTTCCTTGCTTTTTTCACAAATTGAATAAGGAAGAATGATAGCCTATTTAACAATTTTCCACTCTCTCACACCACTTCACTTTGGGGACCTGATCACAGGCTAAACATATATTATCCCTCACATTTTAACCTATCTATGGTTTTACAAAAACATTTAATTGGCTACATAAAAAATGCCACTCTGAGACTTTCATGAGTGCCTTTGAAGACTTTTAAATCAATTCATTGAAAGGACAGTTTAAAAATGAATAGCTGAAATGAATCAAACTTTCCACCTCCAACAGATATGGTGCCAGGCAGCAAATAGTTTATCTTGACAATTCAATATATCTCCCAGTCCTACTAAAAGCCAGTGCAGTTTAGTTTATACAAATGATGAAAGTGTCTCATGCAATGCAGACGGAGCTGAAAAACTAAAATGCGTGTAAATGTTTGATTTGATGGTTAATTCAACGTTTCCAGAAAATAAGACTTTTGCAGAGCATTGAGTGTTTTCTAAAGCTGCCACGATGAGTAATAGCTTGATGAAAAAAATTCTATCACGAGACTATAAACATGTTGGATTATAATCATATTCCTGTCTTGTCACTGTGAAACATAAATAATAATAATAATATGAGATAATTCTGTCACATCTCTGATGAGTTATCACACTGATTTGTCTCATTTATGACACATTCCATTCAGAGAAACATTTGGTATTTGTTCGCCAAGAGCAATTATGCCTCATCACAAAAGCATAAGACATGTCACATTCACGCAGAGACATATGTAGAGCATTAGAAAGCTCTTCGGGAGTCAATGATCTCCGTGAGCATATGTATAAGTGATCATGTACACACAAACCTAAAGGGGATTCGCCCTGATGACAACTCCACATGTTATGGTGGTATGCACTGCAGGCGGCTGTCAAAAAGCAAGGGTGTACACAAACAAACACACTCTTACCCGTAATCCCTCACTGATGGGAGACTGACATGAAACACAATGTCGAGACATAATTAATGAGCCTGTTTCACTGTCTGTCTCTTCACTAATATATTCACAGGCTTCATCTGTTTCGATGTGCCAGCTTGTTGGTTTAGATTGCGAGAGTCGATCGTACCAGATCTTTTAACACTTCATCAGCCAGTTACAGTAAAAGACGTACCAAGCTGTAAAAGGTAGAGGTCATCCAAAAATGCATTATTTACTTACCCTCATGTCGTTCCAGGCCCTGTTATTTTATAATACTTATACCTTGGTCTGTTTAAATACTCGATTCTGATTGGCTGGAAGGTGTGCGGTAAAACCGTTTAATGCACAGGTAGTTCCAGTCAGTTTGATTACAGTTCGAAATTAATCCGCCACTATAAACATTGGTAACCATAGTAACGCAGTAACACTTGCAAACAGAGTGACAGTAGCAGTATTAACATTAAGTGACATGACATCTGACGCACAGAAGCCAATGGCACATGACACTATGCGAATTGGCACATCCGGTCTTCAATGGCATGTGCCAGTGGATAGTGGCATGTGTCACTGACATTATCGCGACACACTGTCAATGACATGACACCTGAATTACACCATGACACCTTTTAGCGGTAACGCAGAAGTAACTAAATATTTTTTTAAATCAAGTAATGCAATTACAATTACTGAAATTTAAATTAGTTTGTTACTTGCGTTACTTTCTTTTGTGAAAAATGAACGCTTGCAGACAAGAAGCTCAGATCTAGGCCCTAGCCTGGCCCGTGTTTTTTTCTTTCTTTCTTTCTTTCTTTCTTTCTTTCTTTCTTTCTTTCTTTCTTTCTTTCTTTCTTTCTTTCTTTCTTTCTTTCTTTCTTTCTTTCTTTCTTTCTTTCTTTCTTTCTTTCTTTTCAATTACACATTGTTACTGCCATTAAAATAGTTCAGTTTTGTTTTTAATGTCAAAGTAGTTATATTTTGTTTAGTTTCTTTATTAAGTTAATTTAGAAAAATGTTTGGAGCATTTTTTGTTTGTTAAATTAAAGTTTTTGTTTTTCAAAGTGACGACCAAGCAACCAGCGGCTGACAGTGAGTTAACCTAACGCCTTAGCCTCTCAAATCAACACTTGACTTGTCTTGCCTATAATAAAATCCAAAGATATCAAACACTTCAAGCATCACAATGTTAGTTTAAACTACTATCCCCACCACCACCATAGTAAAAAGGCATTTTTTATAAGTTAAGGCTAGGTGTAAGTGCTCGCAAACAACGGGCTACACAATAAAAAATAAATAAAAATAAAAACTTGGTTGTCTTACCATATACCTCTCCACAAAATGAATATAATCCGATCTTCAATTCTCGTGCTATATGCACATTTAACGGAGTTCACGTCAACGAAAGCAAAAGTTATGAGCTGCATTTTATATAATGTTTTACAAACATAGTTCGGGAGGAGCACGTTCAGATAATTGACACAGGTGGAGAGCACTCAGCTAATCAACAGTAAGAGGTATATATACACGCAGCAGTCTTACCTCCATTCATTGACAGTTTTCTAGGATTGACAGTTTTCTAGCACGGACGGCAGTTCGCCCCGCCCGCCCACGCTGTCTACACGGCTCAAAGCAACTCTACAATACTACAATACTTTATCCCTACAAATTTATAAGCTATCTAAAAACCCCTTTCGGCCGCTTCCATAAGCATTCACGAGCCAACCGCAAGAGCAGTGCTCGGACAGTGTAAAGGAGTGCACACAGCACAGACTTGCAACAGGGAGACCTACAACAGTTCCTGTCTTAAGATAAAGTATTACAACTCTTTTACTTTTTCTTGCGATCTTTCCGCCTCTGTGTACTACAGTACAGACAGATACTTTTCACACAGGAAAAGTGCGTTCATCATGTACGCGCACGCGGTCGCCGTGGTGATGAACGATCAATTTACTTGCAGCTGGTAAAGCGAGCGAACGTATTGTGAGGCTAAATCACTAAAATGCTGTCAATGCAACAGGGCATATTACGCCAAATAATCAGCTACCAGTTGGACTCCAACTGCCTTGATTCAATACTTCTCAACTTGACGCTCACATAAGCTCGGTCACACAGGGCTCAACACAGTGCGACCATACTCGCTTTTGTGACTATAAATAGACGTGTGCGAACTGAACAATGTATTTGGGAGCACCCGCTTTCTTAAATGTAACATCAATACCTTATAGTAGGGCAGGCTATTGTATAACAAGCATATCAATGATTGTTATAGCCTACCATCTTATTATGAAACAGAAGAAATTCAAAGGCTATGATTTCACTGAATTAACGTGAGCGATCACGTTTCAAAACCTGATTGTGGCACCATTGTGTGTTCTACTGGCTTGAACAATGCTCGAGTTCAGAGCATTTCACAATCAATGAATAGCATACATTTATGCAAAGCGAATTTGTATCAACGACAACATATTACGATATAAATCACTGTAAAGAAAACGGTGTATACAGTTGTAAGGCTGTATTTTCTCTCTGGCTGTGCCACGCCTCTGGAATAGCCTCCCTTGGCATTTCAGATCTTGTGACTTGTTAGGACGGTTTAAATCTGTGTTGAAAACACATCTCTTCTCTCATGCTTACAACTGCCCATAAGGACTGGGAGTTTGAGATGTGTGTTTGTGTTTGTGTGTTGATATAGGGGTGTTTTGTCAATGCTTTATTAGTACCGTTGAGAGCGTAAAGCACTTTGGTCAACTCATGTCGTTTTTAAAAGTGCTATATAAAGGTTGTTGTTGTTTTATCTCTCTCATATGAATTTGAATGAGCATCCCGCAATAATAAGGCATAAACATTTCAAAATAAGAGTCCTTTCGGTTACACAATGCGTTTCTCCATTTGTCTGTCTAACTTTTTCTCCTTTTTCTCCCACAGGAGCTCAGTTTTCTCTGGCTAATTTTCTCCACTGCCACAGCAGTGCTGTTCCCTCTGCTCCCACAGGAGTTCAGTTTCTCTGGCTAATTTTCTCCTACTACAGCAGTGCTGTTCCCTCGGCTCCCACAGGAGTTCAGTTTCTCCGGCTAATTTTCTCCTACTACAGCAGTGCTGTTCCCTCTGCTCCCACAGGAGTTCAGTTTCTCTGGCTAATTTTCTCCACTGCCACAGCAGTGCTGTTCCCTTGGCTCCCACAGGAGCTTCGTTTCTCTGGCTAATTTTCTCCTACTACAGCAGTGCTGTTCACTCTGCTCCCAAAGGAGCTCAGTTTCTCTAGCTAATTTTCTCCACTGCATCAGCAGTGCCATTTTCTCTGCTCTCACAGGAGCTCAGTTTCTCCGGCTAATTTTCTCCACCACTACAGCAGTGATGTTCCCTCTGCTTTCCCAGGAGTTCAGATTCTCTGGCTAATTTTCTCCACTGCCAAAGCAGTGATGTTCTTTCCCAGAAACCTCAATCCTACATGACGGCCTGGAGATGTTTAAAGCATTTCACTTCTCTTATAAACATACCGTTCCATGATTTTTCTCTCCTTTCAATCACTTCATTTATTTTCTACCTTAATACATCAAAGGTTACTTGAGCTGCATCCAGTTTTCCACAATTGATGTACGGCGATTCCTCCCCCGAAATAAACAATTCACCAAACCCTCTCTGATCAAAGGGATTCAAAGATCCCAGCCCACCCGTCCCGACACCAGACAACCTATAACGCTGGTATCCTCAAAGAAACACCTCAAATCCGTTCTCCAACTATCAGGGGCTCAGCAAAGAACTTTTCAAGCCACTCCTTCCGTATTGGGGTAGCAACCTCAGCAGCTCAAAAAGGCCTCTCCCAACAGCATATCCAAGCTCTCGGGAGATGGTCTTCTGACGCTTTCCAAAGCTATATCAGGACCAATCGGTTCCACATCAAAAAAGCCCACCAAACCCTTATTGACTAGTACACAGTGAGAATATCCCGATCAAACACTCATCTTTTCCTTCTTATGTTCTCAGGCTCCAGTAAGAAATGGAACGTTTCCATGGACGCAGCACAGGGGGAAGTTCCTCACAGCTTGAAAGAGTGGAACATTTCCACGCCATATGAAAGAGTGGAAGTTCCACGCAGTACGTAAGAGAGGAAGTTCCTCGCAGTATGAAAGAGAGGAAGTTCCTCGCAGTATGAAAGAGAGGAAGTTCCTCGCAGTATGAAAGAGTGGAAAGTTTCCACGCAGTATGAAAGAGAGGAAGTTCCTCGCAGTATGAAAGAGTGGAAAGTTTCCACGCAGTATGAAAGAGAGGAAGTTCCTCGCAGTATGAAAGAGTGGAAAGTTTCCACGCAGTATGAAAGAGAGGAAGTTCCTCGCAGTATGAAAGAGAGGAAGTTCCTCGCAGTACGAAAGAGAGGAAGTTCCTCGCAGTGTGAAAGAGTGGAAAGTTTCCACGCAGTATGAAAGAGAGGAAGTTCCTCGCAGTATGAAAGAGTGGAAAGTTTCCACGCAGTATGAAAGAGAGGAAGTTCCTCGCAGTATGAAAGAGTGGAAAGTTGCCACGCAGTATGAAAGAGAGGAAGTTCCTCGCAGTATGAAAGAGTGGAAAGTTTCCACGCAGTATGAAAGAGTGGAAAGTTTCCACGCAGTATGAAAGAGAGGAAGTTCCTCGTAGTATGAAAGAGTGGAAAGTTTCCACGCAGTATGAAAGAGTGGAAAGTTTCCACGCAGTACGAAAGAGAGGAAGTTCCTCGCAGTATGAAAAAGAGGAAGTTCCTCGCAGTATGAAAGAGTGGAAAGTTTCCACGCAGTACGAAAGAGAGGAAGTTCCTCGCAGTATGAAAGAGTGGAAAGTTTCCACGCAGTACGAAAGAGAGGAAGTTCCTCGCAGTACGAAAGAGCGGAAAGTTTCCACGCAGTACGAAAGAGCGGAAAGTTTCCACGCAGTACGAAAGAGCGGAAAGTTTCCACGCAGTAAGAAAGAGCGGAAAGTTTCCACGCAGTACGAAAGAGCGGAAAGCTTCCACGCAGTACGAAGAGTCGATGTTTCCATGCAGAGTGGGAAGTTTCCACGCAGCAAGGAAGTGTTTAATAATGTTTTTAATATTGTTGCCTCTCCCATGTTTCTCTTTTCCCGTTTTCTCTTGCAGGCAATCCCCCGGCACGATGCGCCACAACCACCCTCAGGGGCCTACCGGTCAAGCAACCAGGCCCTTCTCAAATGCCAGCCCGCCAAGCTCGGTTTTTTTGGGGGGGTATTTAGCCAGGCGGCTGTCCTATGTTTTAACATTTTTGGGGGGTACTCTGGGTTCGGGCCAAATTCCGAGCTCGAAGCCCTCCCCCCGGACAGCACGCCAAATACGCAGTTAAATTACTCTCCATAAATTATATGTAAGTGTGAACTCGTGAAATAATGTTTTATAAACATAGTTCGGGAGGAGCACGTTCAGATAATTGACACAGGTGGAGAGCACTCAGCTAATCAACAGTAAGAGGTATATATACACGCAGCAGTCTTACCTCCATTCATTGACAGTTTTCTAGCATCCCTCCACCACCCCTTCTCCACACTTTTATTTTATCAGCCACTTACATATACGGGGGGTACTCTGGGTTCGGGCCAAATTCCGAGCTCGAAGCCCTCCCCCCGGACAGCACGCCAAATACGCAGTTAAATTACTCTCCATAAATTATTTGTAAGTGTGAACTCGTGAAGTATCAGTTAAAAGATCAAAGACCGCAATATGAGAGAGCGAACTAAGCACTGCTACGATCATTTAGTCTCATTAGTTTTAATGAAGATGATTGTGTTTTTGAGCATATAATACTTACTTTCAGTTTGACTTGCGGCAGGTTGCGTGTTGGCTTGCTTTACTCATTCGCGGCGACGCGTGTTGCACCCTCTGAATTGGTTTGTTTAAATGATCGGATTTAAATCCGCCTTGAAAAAATCTCAGAAGGCATTTACTTCTGGTCTTTCACAATCGGATAGATATCTGGTCAGAGAAAACGAATGAAGTGAGCAGGTGTAAAAAGGCCATAACTCTTCCAGGCTATAGGCCTACTCTCCTAGCTGCGCCGAGGGAATGCTCGCTGCTGCTGCTGGACACTAAACACTGTACCTACTACTGCTTGATTTGAAGGCCTTTTGTCCTGTTGATTACAATAAATAGGTCTAAAAATTATGTTTATTGTGTTTGACTGGTCAGTACTGTTCATATTTACATTTAAAAAGCAGACATAAAACTAACTGAAAAGTTACTTTCCCTAGTAACTAATTACTTTTGATATTTAGTAATTGGTAAAGTAATTCAATTACTTTTAATAGAAGTAACTAGTAACTGTAACTAATTACTAATTTTCATTAACTTGCCCAACACTGACCATGGGTCACTACTAATAACGCATTGACAGTCGCGTCCGTTACTGTAAACCTTTATTTTTGCTTGACATACTGACATTGTGACATACTGACATCTAGAACATTCTTCAAGCAAAGCGAAACATAATTTCACCTCCAAGCCTAAACATGAAATAACCCTACCCTTTTCCATGTCTAATTTCACGATAAATAGAAATGTTGAGTTTAACATCAGTTAGTATAATGATGAGTAAAGCAATCCCCAAACAAAATTTCCAAGATTTTTTTTTACATTTTTTATTTAATTTAATGCATTTCAATAAATGTAATGTGTTTTTGGACTGCGGTATATTCTTAGGTTTTCTCCGAACAATTTTTTACTGGTCCAATCAGCGAACAGAGGGAGTGGCTGAGAACGATGACGTTTGAGTTGTAGTTCAGTAATGGCGGTGGAGAAAGATGCGAGCGAAGCCATTCATTCCGTTGTGGCACCGCTGCCAAATATCCAGAAGTTAAAGCCTTTCCAGCTCGCTCCGTTAGTGGTGAAGGAGTTGGCTGAAGCCCTATTCGGACGGTAATTGTTTCTTGTGGGGTCGGAAGGTATTGTCATCATTTACAGGGGCTAGTCAGTGATTTTATTGCCGTCCATCTCCAACCTCCCGCGTAAAAATCCCCGGCCGAATTACCTACCGTTTTAGACAAACACCAAGGTTGTGTGGTAATTTAATTGCTGTCCGAATCCACATCTCTGTGTTTTCAAGAATATATCACTTCATAATTCACTGTTTATATCCTTTTTGACCACTGCAGAGCACTGTGCGGTTGCGCTTTAATTTGGATGCATTTCTAGACTTGTATTTCTTTAAATGCTGGCAAGTATTTACAAGAGCAATATATTTCATCACCGGTCAAAAAATAAAAAGAGGAAAAGCACGTAAACATTTGAATTGGGCCGTTTTTTTACAGCAGCATTTATTCTTATCATACCAAGCATATGACATATTATTTACAGCATACCATCATGTTACGGACCACGTGAGCAGCGTGTTCCTGATAACAAAACTTTGAATAAATCACAATCCGAATGCACAAGTTTTAGGTTTTATCACTGAGGTGGCGTGCACAATCTGTAGAGTTATTTTTACGGATTTCCATGTGAGAAACAGAGGCGAACGGCGCATGAGATACGTCACGACCAAACGTATGCGATTGGTTATGGCAGATCCAGAGTGGCTCTTGGGAGATCCAATGGTTTTAAACTTCAACAGAGTACCCGCCTTTAAGGAAGTAAACGCTTGTCAATGGAGAGTGGCCAGAAATGAAATGTTCGAGAGTCTGGTAAGACCAGGCTAGTGTTGCCTGTCATTCATAAATAATTGTAATAAATTCATTAAAGAATCATTAAGTTAGCCTATGTTAGCTATATGTTTAAGCAATGAGACTTAAAAAAAAGTTTCTGTAGACTTTAAAGACATGCACACAGTGCAGGTAACTCGCGCACGCATCTCTCTCTCTCTCTCTCTCTCTCTCTCTCTCTCTCTCTGATCTTTCTCTTTCAGTTCTCTGTCTCTCTCTTTTAATAATGAATGCAAATAAATGTGATAATTCGTTAAAATAAAAACAATCCGATGGCTCTAATTTATTTAAAGCGGATGGAGTGCTAGAACTAAAGAGCCGTAACTTAAGAAAATAACCGTAATTTTAACCCGTCTGTTTAAAAATTCCACTGTAATTATCAGTTACAGCTTTAACTTAGTTTTTCACTTGGCAAATAACGCTGCTTCGCGTTGGGTGGTTCTTCGCCTCTACGTCGTGCATTAAAATCCTTTAATGCATGGCTAGACGTGGATTATCCCTTACATAATGCATTATGTAATAAAATCGAAATCCATACCATATCAGACTAATCAGACTAATTGTGCTGTTTTATGTGGTACTGCTGGCCTGAACTATGCAGTTTCACTATTTCTAACGTAGTTTGAAGCTCAGTGAAGTCAAAAATTCAAAGCTTCTGATGTAATTTCACAAGGAGATCCTCACCATAGACCAATTATAATCAACCAGATCTTCTCGTTTCATTTGGTTCCATTGTTGTCCCACGTGACATTTCAACAGGAGCACGGCACCATTATCATCAGTCATGTCATTTCCTCCCTGGACAGTTTTTAGACTTTTCAAAGCATCTAAATTTGCATGCAAATAGATTAGCTTCTTACAAACCCCTAAACGGATCATATTACCACGCTGCAAGTACGGCTGCAAGAAAATAGGAAATAAAGTTAGGTGTTCTAAATCTAGAATCTAGTTAAAGTCTAAAAAATAAGGATTATATACATATACTCATTGTAATGTTTGACAGCGCATCAGAAGATAGGTACACTGTGGTCCTAAAGGGATGGACATTGTCAGCAACAATATTCAGATAGGCTGGGGTGTTTAAATGAAGATCAATTGGTTTATGATGCTCAATTGGCCGAAAAGCAAAGAGGGATCATACAAAATGCATGTTATGTTTTATTTAGTACTGTCCTGAATAAGATATTTTACATAAAGGATGTTTTCATATAGTCCACAAGACAAAAAGATAAATAGTTGAATTTATAAAAATGACCCTGTTCAAAAGTTTATAAACCATTGATTCTTAATATTGTGTGCCGTTACCTGGATGATCCACGGCTGTTTTTGTTTTGTTTTGTGATGGTTGTTCTTGAGTCCCTTGTTTGTCCTGAGCAGGTAAACTGCCCAATGTGCTTTAGAAAAATCCCCCAGGTCCCGAAAATTCTTCGGTTTTCCAGCATCTTTTGCATATTTGAACCCTTTTCAGAAGTGATTATGATTTTGAGATCCTTCTTTTCTGAGGACAATCGAGGGACCCAAGCACAACTATTAAAAAAGGTTCAACAATTCACTGATGCTCCAGAAGGAAACCACGCATTAAACTTTTTGAATTTGAAGATCGAGGTAAATTGTACTTAAAGGATTAGTTCACCCCAAAATGAAAATTTCCTGATAATTTACTCACCCCAATCTCATCCAAAATGTTCATGTCTTTCTTTCTTCAGTCGAAAAGAAATTAAGTTTTTTGAAGAAAACGTTCCAGGGTTTTTCACCATATAGGGGAGCGCGGGGCACAACCTAACGCAGGGTTAGTTGTAACACGCATGTTTTAACCCTTTCCACACATGGCAGAATGACTAAACTTAGTGTATTTACTAGTTGCCATATCAACATTATTTAGAGAAAAAATTGCGCCAAAATTAAAAAATCTCTGGAAGATATCACTGAACATTTATTTAATCATAGCAAAAGTAAATTTCTTACTCAAGTTTAGTTTTCATCTCTGTTTTTTGTGTTTATTTAAAATAAGACAAATCTGATATTATTGTAATCTTATATCTGTTATTTAACAGTTGAGATTGTTCTTTAATGCTGATCTAACCAGCAGAAGACACGAGCCGCGATTTGAATCCCAGTTGTGCAGGTGGGGTGCGTTGTAACACTGCGTTACAATGAGCCCCTATTAGAAATATGCCATTATATTCTATACTTTTATGAATTCTTTTGAGAAACCATGAGAAAAGAGTGAATAATGACTGAGAGTTAATGTTCAGAAATTATTAATTATTATTATGTTTTTAACTATGCTGTATAGCTGTATTTAGCGATGTGTTTGTTGTCAAACTCAAAAATGGCATTATTTTATTTAAAAAAGTTAATAATTGTATTTTGTTGACAAAATATTTTAGTTTGTCTTGTTACATTGAGCCCCTCACATGTTACAATGTACCCCACCTACGGGGCATGTTGTCACATTTCACTCCCATTCTTTCGGGGTAAATCAAGAAAAAAGTATACACTGTATTAATGAAACAAAACCCCATAATTGTACTAGACATGTGTGCAATTAATGTGGGAAAAAATAAATACTCTGAACCCCAAGAGGATTTACACAAATTGAGAAAGTCAAAAAGCGTTAGGTTGTGCCACGCTCTCCCCTAATAGTTTTCAGTTGCAACCAAAATGCTGAAGGTCCAAATAAATAGTTTCAAAGTGCTTCGATGGGCTTCAGAGGCTCTGCGTGATCCCAGATGAGGAATAGGGTCTTATCTAGCGAAACGATCGGTCCTTTTAAATAAAAAAAAAAAAGTATATATACTTTTTTAACCAAAATTGTTCATCTTGTGCAGCTCTGCGAGGTGCTAAGGATGACGTAATCACGTCGGAACGGTCACACTAGACGTAGACAGAAGTACTGCCCCCCTGTTTACAAAGCGCTCGTGTGAAGACTATTACAAACGCCCTTTACCAAAAACACTAAACTTTCAACTTTAAAATTAGGGATATATCGTTGTTTTACATTTTCTTTGCTAAAGGGCATTTGTATTAGTCTTCACACGAGCGCTTTGTAAACACGGGGGCGGTAATTTCTTTTCGACTGAAGAAAGAAAGACATGAACATCTTGGATGGCATTGGGGTGTGTAAATTATCAGGACATTTTCATTTTGGGGTGAACTAATCCTTTAAATTGTCTTCCGGGAAACATTAAAGTATCTTCTGTTGTTTCCGAAGGGCAGTACTAAGTGAATAAAATTGATATTTAAAGGTGAACTATGTAAGATTTTTGCAGTAAAATATCCAAAAACCACTAGGCCAGTGTCATATATTTTGTTCAGTTGAGTACTTAGAATATCCCAAATGTTTCCAACTATTTGTAAATCGTTAGAAATTGCTATTTTAACCAAGGAACGTGTGAGCTATGTGTTTGAGGAGGTCGCCTGTCGATTGCGTCATATCTGCGTTACCGTCGGTTTCTGGTTTTATTTTTTAGCAGAAACGCTTTACTCTCACTACAGTGCGAACAAGTGTCATAGCAGCCACCGAGCGAAAGTCATAACTTCCTTTTCAACACACTCAGATATATCGAATACGATAAACAGAGTTGCGTTACCTCATACTCATGACAGGAAAAGAGGAAGTGGCGCCGGCGACCGTGTCATAATAAAAGTCCTGCCGGCAACTATGCCATAATAACAGTCCCGCTCTTCAATTGCTCCTGCGGCCTTGCTCAGCTCCACAACACTCGGTCCTGCTCTGCTTCAGACTACAGTAATGTTAATAATCGCATCCATGAACATGATTTCTGCCTGAGTCCTATCCTGACTCTTTCCCACCGGCTGAGAGGTGAAGACCACATTTCCCAAGATTCTGCGCTCAAATGTGGCGTCATCAAACTACGCCTTTGTTTTGAACAGGCAACCTCTAGTGAACGGAAAAATTACATAGTGTAGCTTTAACCAAAAATAAGAAACATTTGGACATCTTCATCCTGTTCAAAAGTTTTCACCCCCCCCCAAGCATCAGTGAACGTTTGAACCTTTTTTTAATAGTTGTGTTTGAGTCCCTCAATTGTCCTCAGTGTGAAAAGATGGATCTCAAAATCATACAGTCACTGCTGGAAAGGGTTCAAATATGCAAAATAAGCTGGAAAGCGTAATTTGCGGGACCTGAAGGATTTTTCTGAAGCACATTGAACAGTTTAACTGCTCAGAACAACCAAAGAACAACCATCACAAAACGGTGGATCATTCAGGTAACGACACACAGTATTAAGAATCAAGGGTAACTTTTTTTTTTTGTCTTATGGACTATATGTAAACATTTTTATGTAAAATATCTTATTCAGGACAGTACTAAATAAAAACATAACATACATTTTGTATGATCCCTCTTATTTTGTTAAAATTATTCACATTTTCACAGATTCTGCAAGGGGTTCACAAACTTTCAAGCACCATTGTACAATATAATATATATTGAATGGAAAAACACTGATACAAATGTGTAATTCTCTGGAATGTTCTATCTACAGGATTAGCATGGAAAATTCTGTTCTAGCCTGCAGCCTCTGAGGCGGAAGTTGAGAGACAGACGGTTCTGACACCCTAATTACAAACAACACAAGCAAAGCGTGACATTTTATCAGCTGTGCTCTCAAATCAATAAATGATTATGACGGGGAAACACAAGGGTGACATGCTTCCGTTTCCTCTCTTCCACAGCGTTTTGAACATGCTAAACGTCTCTTTCTTTACACAAACATGCCCACATGGACATACATTGTCCTGGCACATCTTAGATCATGCCCTCACTATATATACTGTACTGCTTGTATTACAGAACAATCTTTCTTACCATCAGTCATGTTGTTGTCTGAGCAACAGAACACAGGCAAGGCATCCTCAATACCTCTGCAAAACCATTTTCTCACATAAATACACACCAGAAACGGGCAATTGATCACGGGAGTGTGCCAGAAAAGTCAGTGTCAAAAAAGAACTTTTTATGAAGGTACAATTTTCCTCCTGTGTTATTTTTAAGGAACATTTTTGATGGAAAACATTTTTGTAACCAAATAAAAAACACTGTTACATATATATATTTTTGTGCCAGACCAATATAATAAATTAAATTCTTAATAAAACGTTTGAATATACTTTATAAATCAGACAATAATTTCTATTACAAATAATTGCTTTTATTTTGCACTTTCTATTCATCAAAAATGTATCACAGTTTCTACAAAAATATTAAGCAGCACAACTGTTTTCAACAGTGAAAAGAATCAGCATATTAGAATGATTTCTGAAGGATCATGTAAGACTGAAGACTGGAGTAATGATGCTGATTTTACCATTTTTTGGAGTAATGATGCTGAATTACCTTGTAAAATATGTTCAGATAGAAAACAGTTATTTTAACATTTAATAATATTTCACAATTTTAATGTTTTTATTTTATTCTTAAATTCTTGATGAGCATGTAAGACTTCTTTCAAAAACATAAAAAAAATCCTACTGGGCCCAGATTTTTGAAAGGTAGTCGACAATTGAGTTGTAGAAAAACGTGTATTTTTAATTAAATATCACTCCATTTTGACTCCAAAGACTTTATGCAATATCTGTAAATATGAGATAAACATAAATTATACTAAAAACGTACAAATAGTAAATGCGAGAAAAAGATATTCTGCCTCCAATTCCCCCTAATTTTTCAATTTATTTAAATTCAACTTACTTTTCGCAGGCAAGATTTTTTATGCAGAAAATAAAATGTGAAAAAGGGAATTATGGCAAAATAAATTATTCATGCTTCCTCCTTCCAATATCACTGTTGTTGCTGAACTGCTCAATGTGTGCCGGTGACTGGAGAGAGCTTCGATTTGGCTACAATCTGGGTGTTTTGTTACAGACATTAATCTGCAAGAGCAAATTCAGAGCAAAAAATCATGTAGTGAGGGCACGGCCTTAATGATATATCTATTGTCTACAGTACTGAAGAATTGAAAAGCATGTGATGGTTTAAAATGAACTCTACAGCACCCACACTGTGCCTGCAACTCAAGAGATCTGCTCTAATCTGTTTTACCCAGCAGGCCATGGGGTAATCCACTTATAACACATATGTGTCATCATGTGATTTCTTCCATGCTCTGCCATTGGCTGCAGGGCATCAGTTCAATGTGCCAGAATGGCTGCCAGTCAAAGACCTCCAGGGGCTCAGGAGCATCATTTTAAAGGTTAACATTTAATACGGTGAATTGGGTGCTGCTCTAATATTGATTCAGTCTGTGTGCCGTCTGTGTGTGCAAGTATGCTGCTGTGGGGGAGAATATGAATTCCTTCATTGCAACCTTTTCTTTTCTCTCTTCTTTTCAAAAACCACATGCATGCCAAACCCTTAACTGTTTTACAGCGATTCATACATTTACATTTACATTTATGCATTTGGCAGACGCTTTTATCCAAAGCGACTTACATTGCATTCAAGGTACACATTTTTTACATTTTGTCAGTTCATACTTAGGGCCAGATTTAGTAAACAGGGCAAATTAGCGTGAGAGCGCAATTCCAAAAAAAGCGCTGATGGGAGTGAAAAGTTCTGTGCGCGATGATTATGGAAATGATCTGGTTGCATTTGTGTTTTTTTTGTCAGTAGACCAACGCAATCTACCAGTTAGCGTCTGGTATAACCCATTCAAGCCCACAGGCAACTAGTTGCCGCAATGTATAGTTATCATTTTCCTTTTGTAAGTATTTTTCTAGATATTATCCATGTTTTATATCTCAATGACACGCAAGCAAACAACCAAATAAAGGATTTCGTGTCACTTTCCTGTCACATGAGGCTGCCAACTTCCAACCCCTACTTCCAGGAAGCATAAGCCGCGTTTCCACCGCAGGAACTTTCCCCCGGAACTAGGAACTTTGGGGTGGTACTCGGTGTGTTTCGACCGCAGAAACCAGGGTCTAAATTAAGTTCTGGGTAAATATTTCCCCCTCCAAACGACCCTGCTCGCTAGGTAATACTTTTTCAAAGTTCCAGAACGTTTTTAAAAGTGTTTTGCGAGGTTCGTTCTGCGTTCAGTAAATATCAATCTTGCTCTTCCTGTCTGATGGCACTTTTTTTTAAATTGTTATATAGATGTAATTTTTTTTCGTCATTCTATTTATTTATTTAGTATTTTTGATACTCAATGCCTTGTTGGGCAACTTAATGGCTGCACTTTGTTCTGCACTATGTTCCACCACTTTAAGAAACATTTATTTGTTGTTAGTTGTGTTTTCATATTCAAAAGATTATAAGATAGATGCAGCTTTTTTGAGTTTGCATTGAATGTTCTTCGACTTTTATACATAATACATTTGTTTAGATTGATCTGTTGAAAGTAGTTATTTTGAGTTAGATGCCAAATGTTATCCTCCTATTCAAATTTGACATTGAAGGGGTGCATACAACATATTTGCCTACCGGCAACTATAGTTGCCGCACATTCAAATACGGCAATACAAAAACTTGGGGGAACTTGGGGGAAATAAATGCAGAACATGTTCACATAGGACACTATTAACATGACTATATGCATGAAAAAATTCAGAAAAATTTGGGCACAAATGGGTTAAGACATGCTTTTTTTGTGTGGTAAATAATGGCGCAAATACCAGTGTATTGACTGACGCAAACTTTAGTAAATCACCTTGCATGATTTATTTAAATACTCTCCTCCCATAAATTTTGCATCTGAAAGGGAAACTCCAACAAATGCATATGCAATAAGGTCAGCTGCAAAAACAGCCCTGTCTACGCCTTTTCAGCGCTAATTTTTCACTGCGTGTCTTTAGTAAATCCTGACAGTAGTTTTTTAATGCCAAAAAAGGGTTTGTGCTGGCACAAGATTGTAAGTAAATTTGGCCCTTAGTATCATAAATGATGGCCTTTGAGAGAATGGAGGTCAAGAGTAAAAAATGAATAACAATTCTCATAAAATTCTTCCAGGACTACATTATCTGAGCAATGCAATTCACATTCTGTCACTGTATGTCAACAATGGTCTAAAACTGTCAAAAGCAAGCCCTAAGTATGTTTTTAAATGACCATATTAGCCATATCCAGAGAGCAGAATATCACTTCTGAAAAAGGGTGCATTTGTAGTGTACTTCAAATCTTAAATTATTATTGAATGGCTGTGAATTATTTTAAATAATAAGATAATATTGTATTAATGAAATTAATGGGGCTACGACTCCAAAACCCGCCATTAGCGACACTGGTGGCCATAAGTGAACTGCAGCCAGGAACTTCATGCTCACACTTGTACACATGTAACTTACAAGAGACTGAATGTCATTCAAGGCTGCGATATGCTCACAGGGATTTTTTTTTGTTCTTCGCTCAAAAGTAAAAACAAGTTAGAAAAGCCTTTGCAGAGATATACTGTCAGCGAGATGGATTATATGGCGATAGAAGATCAGTTAAATACGCCATTTGCATTACCTCTTTGCTGTCTAAAAGAGACAACTTAGAAGCTGAACCACACTGTGACCCTTATATACACAAAACCTAATCATGTGTGTATTATCAAACTGCTAGCCTAATGTCAGTTAAATCAAGCTACTGTCTGCTTTATTTGTTTTAACCTTAACTATTAATTTGATGGAAATCTGTGTGTTGCAGAACTTTTTATATGATAGCTTTGGCTTATTAAAAATAGCCTACAATGACATTATGACATTTCAAAAAATGAATTCATATATAACACATGCTTACCTGTGTTTGTGCTGCTCAGAGGGAGTCCTGACGGCAATATCGCGTGACTGTTGCTGAAAATTTCATATGCCGATAATCTTTCCTCAGGACATCACTAAGCCATCAGAGAGAATGCTGGGTAATTAATCAGCTGTCCTTGACTCTGTCACAGCATACTAATCACAATTCACATGGCTGGGACTCAGCCCTGACATTGAAATTGTATCCGAGATAGCCAAATACTGATAAAATTTTACAGTTTAAGATTCACAGCATACTGCATACAAAGTAAAACAGACAACATTAGGCCTTTCATATAGCTTTTATGTTTTTAAATATAGATATTTATAATTATTACACTCTAAACTTAACCTACCCCTCACATGTTTTTTGGACATGAAAAATGAATGATAATGCACCACTGTAACATAGTTTAGTAACCCCATAGTAGTGGGGTAGACCCCACACATTTCATGGGGACTTTCCATAACGATTTTTATACGGCATACTATATACAGCCAAACAGAAAAGAAATCGACCTGCAAATGTCTTACTTAACTCTTAAACCCACATACATTGGGTCTTTATTGACCCGGGACGTAATTACCACCCCCCTAAATATTTTTTTAAGTTAGAAATCAATCTTCTTAGTATTCCTTAATCTATTCATTAATCTGTACAAAATGTATATTCTATCCCCTAACCCTAACCCGAAACCTACCCATCACAGAAAAAAAATCTGTATTTTTACATTTTCAAAAAACATCACTTAGGCCCCATCCACATGAAGCCAGAGCTTTCCCTATCTGATCTTTTTTTCCCCTCGTTTCAAGAAATGCGTACACACGAGAGCACAGAAACCAACTCAAAACGATGTAGTATACATGCTAGGCCACTATTTGGATCTGTCATTCTGCCACAGAAATACACTAAAAACGGAGAAGAAGAGTTGTGGCTAGAAGGGGTAAAAGGCAAAATCTCACAATAAAATAACAATAGATAAATTTGTTACTTACCAGATGTGTTTTATTAATGCCTACACCTACCCCAACCCTAAACATAGGCAAGGCAAGGCAAGGCAAGTTTATTTGTATAGCACATTTCATACACAGTGGCAATTCAAAGTGCTTTACACAGAAATGAAGTTAAAATATTCATAAGTGAATAAAATAAAAATAAAAATATATATAGTACAACCGTTATAATAGGAATTTAAAAGAAAAGAAAAAATTAAGAAAAAATATATAAATAAAAAGTATAATTAAAACTAAAAATAAAAACCGGGTTAAATTGAAACATAATTAAAGTGCAAGCAGTTCGGACAAAGCACAGAGCTCATTCAGTAAAAGCATAAGATAAGGTGCAATCAGTCGGACGTACAGTGGCATAGTGCTCATTCAGTAAATGCACAGCTAAACAGATGTGTTTTTAGTCTGGATTTGAAAGTGGCTACTGTTGGAGCACATCTGATCTGTTCAGGAAGCTGGTTCCAGCTACGGCTGGCATAATAGCTAAAAGCAGACTCTCCTTGCTTTGAGTGAACCCTTGGTGTGTCTGTTTCTGGGACCCGGTTTCAAAAATATCGGTTTCATGCTCCCAAAACGCCGGATCCGTGTGTACGAAACGCTGATACGGTACAACATTTTAACGTATACAGCCTTATACACACACACACACACACGTTTCGCCAGTCATTATTACATATTCGGGTCTTTAGTGACCCAGATCTATTTCTAATATGGATGGATCTCTAACTGCTGCAATACAGTTTTTTTAAGATCGCTATGACAATTTTTTCAATACTTTTTACAATTTCCCTAAATTCTTAACACACCAACACACCTACAACACACAATTGCCAAAAAGGTTAATTTCATACTCAAAATCACACATTGTAAACTAAACTCCAACACAAATTTTCAAAATACAATAATACACTAACACAATACACTATGTCTACCAAAACCCTAACACATCTCTTCCAACAGGAACATTAAGTCAATCATAGCACAATGTCATAAAAACACTA